>NC_085024.1:21480369-21495297 GCF_963692335.1 Osmerus eperlanus
CTTGACGTCGTACAGCCAGGGTTTCTAACAGGGCAGACAGAGACACACATTACAACACCAGACACCAAACCGGTCTTCATGCCGTTAATAACATCATGGCCGACACGAGCCAAGGTCTGCGTCGTCATGGCGGCTGTTCTTGGCGTTTGGTGTCACGTTGACCAGGTGAGCGATGTGAGGGTTAAACAGTGCTACTCACGTCGACGAGGACAGCCAGACCAGCGATGAAAGCAAGCAGGTAAAAGGTGAATCTCCAACTGCAAGAGAAGACACAAATATACACGTTGTAGTTGATGGTGAGGTAGAGAGCACTGACAGACAAGTATGTAGCCACACACTTTCACAGAGGGATTATTTGAGCAGTACTGAATGTCTGGTCAAATCTGCTACACCAACAATGTCAAGTAAGGACACATACACACATCTGCGTGCACACACACACACACACACACACACACAGAGTGCGAAGAGACAGAAAGGGAGAGAGATATGGAAACAATAGTAGCTGTAAAAAAGAGATAGCAGAGAGAGACAGTGAGCCTGTTGTCCAAAGAAAAACAACAGATTCATTCAGGAAAAAGATGCTGTGATTCATGAAAAAAAGAAAACACATGAAAACGCACACCAACAAACACACCAACAAACACACAAACTGTCTCCAAACCCACAGTGACACAGGTCAATTCTAACATGCTTTCATAAACACACACTGAAATTCCCAATAAGTAAGATGCAAACTGATAAAGGAAGGATGACGGATGGTGGAACTAGTAACTACACACACACACACACTGTGTGTGCAACAGCAGGCCGTGCCATCGATCACAGTGCTGGACCAGCAGCTTGTAAGTCCACTAATGGAGGATTTGACAAAAGCAGATGTGAGCATCAGTCTGCTCTCTGCCTGTCAGTGCTCTCTGGTCTTATCCAGTAATCACAGCATTAGTACAACGGCCCCCGTTCCAATTTGATGACAACACCGAGACAGAGAGATATAAATAAGCTGAGGTTGGCGATTGAGTCAGACAGTCCTTTAGGTCTGGAGGTTGGGAGGGGGAGGGAAGGGGGGGGGCAGTACGGAGGGGTTAGGCCTCCACAAAAGCAGTCTGCGTGAGAGAGTGTGTATATCCCACACACACAGAGTGTGTGTGGGATATACAAAGAAGATATAAAAAGAATTCAGAAGATTCAAAGTCTGAAGAATCAGACTTTGACCCCCTGATGTGTCAGGGGGCAGTGTAGGAGAGATGGGCAGGGCAGGTGGTCCAGTGTGTGTTTGAGTGTGTGTTTGAGTGTGTGTTTGAGTGTGTGTTTGTGTGATCATGTGTGTTACATGTACAGAGAGAGAGAGAGAGAGAGAGAGAGAGAGTCAGAGAGAGCCGGAGAGAGAGAGAGGGAGAGAGAGAGAGAGTCAGAGAGAGCCGGAGAGAGAGAGAGGGAGAGAGAGAGAGAGAGTCAGAGAGAGCCGAAGAGAGAGAGAGAGAGTCAGAGAGAGCCGGAGAGAGAGAGAGGGAGAGAGACGTTTTGCCTACCTGGCCTCTCTAAACTTCTTCAGCAGACAGGGTCTGTCCTGGTTCCTGCGTCTCCGGAACCATCGCTGCACCTGCCGTTCTGAACTCCCTGTCTGCTTGGACAGACTGTCTACAGAACTCTGAGAGAGAGACAGAGAGAGGGAGAGGGGGAGAGAGGAAGAGAGAAACGTGACCTAGTCAAACTCTGAGTCTATGATCAGGGCCTCCGGGTGGGGCTGAGTGGTGGTTAGTGGTAGTACTGGGCGGGTATGGCTGTGCTGCAGAGACGTATGCTGGCTCCTATTTGTTGTGTTACCTGTGTGGGGTTCTTAGTTATGTTACAGTAGTGGAACTCCAGTGTGGAGTTGGGTGACACCCTGAGTCGAACGGTCTCTTTCACCCCCAGCAACACAGCGAGAGGTCCAGCCACTGTCCTGCAGAGACACACGGATGGCGGGAGGGAGGGATGAGGGGGGGTGGACAAACTGAGAGGTTAGGTGAAATGAAGATTGGTGGACAGAGCAACACAGAGCGGTTGGAGATGAGACATGGTCTATCAGCGCGGGCTGTCTTCAGGTGCATTGGGGGGTTTTTGGCTTTCAGGGCAACTGTTTGAAATGCATTTCTTAAAATTGACACTGCCAATATACATGAACATTTTGATTGAATCGTAAATGACAGAATGCACTTGTAATGGTTGTACACACTAGGTGTGACAAAGACAGAGAGAGAAGGTACAGGAAACCAGAGATGTGATGATTGACTTTGAAAGAAAAAAAACAGACACCCACAGATGAAATGACTGGCTGAGGTAAAATAATCTGACCAAGGAGAGAGAGAAGCAGAGATGCAGACCAAGGAGAGAGAGAAGCAGAGATGCAGACCAAGGAGAGAGAGAAGCAGAGATGCAGACCAAGGAGAGAGAGAAGCAGAGATGCAGACCAAGGAGAGAGAGAAGCAGAGATGCAGACCAAGGAGAGAGAGAAGCAGAGATGCAGACCAAGGAGAGAGAGAAGCAGAGATGCAGACCAAGCAAAAGTGGGGGTATGACTAAAAGGTTGTAGGAGGAGGAGAGAGGAGGGGAGGGGAGAAGAGGGGAGGAGAGGAGAGGAGGGGAGAGGAGAGGAGGGGAGAGGAGAGGAGGAGAGAGGAGGGGAGGAGAGGAGGGGAGGGGAGAGGAGAGGGGAGGGAGAAGAGGGGAGGAGAGGAGGGGAGAGGAGAGGAGGGGAGAAGAGGGGAGGAGAGGAGGGGAGAGGAGAGGAGGGGAGAAGAGAGGAGAGGAGGGGAGAAGAGGGGAGGAGAGGAGGGGAGAGGAGAGGAGGGGAGAAGAGAGGAGGGGAGAAGAGGGGAGGAGAGGAGGGGAGAGGGGAGGAGGGAGGAGGGGAGAGGAGGGGAGAAGAGGGGAGGAGAGAGATAGAGAGTAAAGGAGAGGAGAGGAGGAGAGAGGAGAGGAGGGGAGAAGAGGGGAGGAGAGGAGGGCAGAGGAGAGGAGGGGAGAAGAGGGGAGGAGAGGAGGGGAGAGGAGAGGAGGGGAGAAGAGGGGAGGAGAGGAGGGGAGAGGAGGGGAGAAGAGAGGAGAGGAGGGGAGAAGAGGGGAGGAGAGGAGGGGAGAGGGGAGGAGGGAGGAGGGGAGAGGAGGGGAGAAGAGGGGAGGAGAGGAGGGGAGAGGAGGGGAGGAGAGAGATAGAGAGTAAAGGAGAGGAGAAGAGAGAGGAGAGGAGGGGAGAAGAGGGGAGGAGAGAGATAGAGAGTAAAGGAGAGGAGAGGAGGAGAGAGGAGAGGAGGGAGGAGAGGAGGGGAGAGGAGGAGAGAGGAGAGGAGGGGAGGAGAGGAGGGGAGAGGAGAGGAGGAGAGAGGAGAGGAGGGGAGAGGAGGGGAGGAGAGAGGAGGAGAGAGGGGAGGAGAGAAGGGGAGAGGGGAGGAGGGAGGAGGGGAGAGGAGGAGAGAGGAGAGAGGAGGGGAGAGGAGGAGAGAGGAGGAGAGAGGGGAGAAGAGGGGAGGAGAGAGGAGGAGAGAGGGGAGGAGAGGAGGGGAGAGGAGGAGAGAGGAGAGAGGAGGGGAGCGGAGGAGAGAGGAGGAGAGAGGGGAGAAGAGGGGAGGAGAGAGGAGGAGAGAGGGGAGGAGAGAGGGAGGAGGGGAGAGGAGGAGAGAGGAGAGAGGAGGGGAGAGGAGGAGAGAGGGGAGAAGAGGGGAGGAGAGAGGAGAAGAGAGGGGAGGAGAGGAGGGGAGAGGAGGGGAGAGGAGGAGAGAGGAGAGAGGAGGGGAGAGGAGGAGAGAGGAGGAGAGAGGAGGAGAGGAGAGGATAAGAGAGGAGGAGAGAGGAGGGGAGAGGAGGAGAGAGGGAGAGAGGAGGAGAGAGGAGGGGAGAGGAGGAGAGAGGAGGGGAGGGGAGAGGAGGAGAGAGGAGGGGAAAGGAGGAGAGAGGAGGGGAGGGGAGAGAGGAGGAGAGAGGAGGAGAGAGGAGGGGAAAGGAGGAGAGAGGAGGGCAGACGAGGGGAGAGGAGGGGAGAGGAGGAGAGAGGATGAGAGAGGAGGGGAGAGGAGGAGAGAGGAGAGGAGATGCAGCAGGCAAGAACAGAGGTGACCCTTTAGAGAACAGAAAGGCAGATGGATGAGGGGAACAGGGAGGACAGAGATGGAGGAGAATAAAGAGAATAGACAAACTAAGGAGAACTCCCAGCGAGTGCCGCTGTAGGAGGAGTGAAGCGGTGAGGGGTAGTCAGACAGAGGTACTGACCTTTCAAAGATCTGTCGCACCACAAGGAAAGCCAGGGCGATGGGCAGGGCGGCCCAGAGGTCGCTAGTTTTAGCGTAGACCCGTCCATCTTTGCTCTCAAGGTCGGCCCATCCCAGACCTTCTGGGAACCACAGCGTCTCCTGCCAAAACCACGCCCTCAGATCCTCCAGCATTCTGGAGAGGAGGGGAGGGGAGGGGAGAGGGGGGGAAAGGAGGAGAGAGGAGGGGAGAGAGGAGGAGAGAGGAGGAGAGAGGAGGGGAAAGGAGGAGAGAGGAGGGCAGACGAGGGGAGAGGAGGGGAGAGGAGGAGAGAGGATGAGAGAGGAGGGGAGAAGGGAGGGGAGGGGAAAGGAGGGGAGGGGAGGGAAGGGAAGAGGAGAGGAGAGGAGAGGAGGGGAGAGAGGAGAGGAGAGGAGAGGAGAGGAGGAGAGGAGGGGAGGGGAGAGGAGGAGAGAGGAGAGGAGGGCAGGGGAGGGGAGAGTAGGGGAGGGGAGGGAGGAGAGGAGAGGAGAGGAGAGGAGGGGAGGGGAGGGGAGGGGAGAGTTTAACACTAAATTCTGTAGAGGGAGTGAACAAGTGTTCCCATATGTTGAAGAGAAACAGCAGTTCACACAATGTTCCAAAAGGTTTACAAAGTGTTTTAGGTGTGCAAAGTCCATGTTCTGAGCCATTTTAATACAAACCTTTTTTGCATTACTAACTAATCTGCAGGTTTAAAAATGAAAGATTATTAAGCAACACAATAAACAGGAATTAGATGCTGCCCAGTTTAAATACTGCAGGTCTTATTAGGTCTGTAGTTCACTCATAAAGCATAGAAAAGCTTCAAATTCACCAGGTGGTGGTAGGACCTCTTGAGGAACGTCCAACCAAAATGAAAACCAGGTTTGCTCTACCATCATGTATATAGCATCATGCCTCTGATCACACCGTGATCCACTCCTTAAAGACAAGTCCAGTTGGGGGGATTTCACCTCAACATGAATGCAACATTAAGGAGTGGCCGAAAGCGGAGAGCGAGAGTTAGGCAGCACAAGCATCTGGAGGAAGTGATTCATACATGTTCTGGAGCAAGGGAGTGCCCCCACACTTACACACTCCTCCACCCACACAGTCGCCCTCAACCCAGGCTCCAGTTCCCCCTCTCCCTCTCCTCCCCCAGCTCTCTCCCTCTCCTCCCCCAGCTCTCTCCCTCTCCTCCCCCAGCTCTCTCCCTCCTCCTCCACCCCCCCCACCCCCCCGAGCTCCACATCCAAACCCCCCCCCTTCTTGCTCACAGCCTTCATGACCAGCCGATTGTGGCAGATAGCTGAGTGGTGTAAAGGCCATCCCAGGCCTGATCTAGCTGCAGGTTTTAAACACACACACACACCACACACCCACACACCACACACACACCACAGAAGGATAGGACCAGGAATCATCTAGAGATGAGTCCAGAGAGGATGGGTATGAAGCCTGTTTGGGACTGGACTAGTCTGGTTGTCAGGGTTAGTTATAAAGCTGAAAAGATTGAATGCAGATTCTGGGGCTGCCTCTTTGAGATGAGGCAGTTGGCTTGGCTGTACTGGCACAGTGATCATTTACTTGCAACACTTTACTGAACCCCAAAAAGTTAACCTTAGATAATGTCACACACACACACACACCCAACAACACACACACAGGACATTTTGGTTATGAAAGTTGTCACAGTTCAGTTACTCAGTTCTTACTCAACTTCATCATCGGGTTATGCATGACGCACGTTTCCTGTTACAACAGCTTCCAACAGGACTGAGACAAGAAGAGTCCCAACCTGGCCTCCTCCCCTGACCTCCTCTCCTCCCTGGCTTCCTCTCCTCCCTGGCTTCCTCTCCTCTCTGGCCTCCTCCCCTGGCCTCCTCTCCTCCCTGGCTTCCTCTCCTCCCTGGCCTCCTCTCCTCCCTGGCCTCCTCTCCTCCCTGGCTTCCTCTCCTCCCTGGCCTCCTCTCCTCTCTGGCCTCCTCTCCTCCCTGGCCTCCTCTCCTCTCTGGCCTCCTCTCCTCCCAGGCCTCCTCTCCTCCCTGGCCTCCTCTCCTCTCTGGCCTCCTCCCTGGCCTCCTCTCCTCTCTGGCCTCCTCCCTGGCCTCCTCTCCTCTCTGGCCTCCTCTCTGGCCTCCTCTCCTCCCCACCCAGCTTCTCCTGCACCGACCCAGCACAGCCGGACGGTTGTAATCTGTCTGGTCGTTCAGACGTAAGCCTGGGAGCACGTTCTGTCTGCCTCTGCCTCTCCAACTGTCTTGTTGTGTCTCCCCAGCCTCCCCTCCGGGCCTCCCCATGAACACAAGCATCCTTGTTCACAACCATGGCGCTGAGTGTGTGTGTGTGTGAGTGTGTGTGTGTGTGTGTGTGTGAGTGAGTGTGTGTACTGTGGAGAATGCAAAAGGTCATGTGACATTGAATCCTCGTTCTTTGCCCCGGCCGGGGAATCGAACCGGCAACCTTCAGATTACTAGCCCGACTCCCTCACCGCTCAGCCATCTGACTCCCCTAGTCAGATGCTCCCCATCTGACAGACAGGACGCTACAGCGCAGGTGAGGAGGAAGAGGAGTAGAGACAGAAGGTGGCTTTTGTTGACCTGACATAGAATTAAGGATCAAAACATCACACCTACTCTTCATACTACCTTAACAAACTTGAAACCACCGTTCGTGCACATGTGTAACCAGTAACTGTCCAGTCCCTCAGAAGGAACCATGGTCCGTTAGATAAACAGATCCAGTGCAAAGACTGCAACCCACCCATCACAGTCAGAAAATGTAATGCACTGGCTTCACAAATAATGTCTGCTCAACAACCCCAGACACACACACACACACACAAAGTGAGTGTAAACAGTGTCTCAGAAAAGAGCGTTGTTTCTTTTCCTGCGTGATGTTAGTATTTTGTGTAAATGTGTGATTGGATGAAGCTGTTGACAGGTTAGCATGTCTGTGTATGCCTTGCTGTTTCTGTCTATTGAAGACAGGCTCATGTCAGCTCATGCAAACAGCATGCCACAGCAATTCTGCCCAAAAACTAACTTCCCTTCTCATTGGCAGACGTGAACACATGACCAGACTCTGACCATTTTATTGGACCAATAGGAAATGAGGATGCTTTTGGCAGGGGTGGGAGAGAAGAAGTCCTCTCTCACTTTTCCCTCCCTCACGCCTCTCCATCTCTCTCTCCCTCTCTCTCTCCCTCTCTCTCTCCATCTCTCTCTCTCTCTCCATCTCTCTCCCCCTCTCTGTCTCCATCTCTCTCTCCATCTCTCTCTTTCTGAGATTTTCCAGGATAATAACCCCTCGTTTCAGCTGTTCATTTCAGGGAACGGAAACAGTGCGAGTGATAAAAGATCCAGCATGCTTCAACACAATCTGACAGTAGCCGAGTCTTCAGCCGCATTAGTGAGTTCCTAATGAAGCTAGTTAGCCTTCACATCATCAGAGGACGCTGATTCAACCACCCAGCTGTGCTTGGCATAACATCAGCGGTTGTGTTCAATCTTAGCCAAGGAGATGAGACCCTCCCGCCCTGGACCTGAGCAGGGGCAGCAGACTGTGTAGAGCATAGGGGTAGACCGTGCTAGCGCCCGCTACAGGATAGGGGGAGAATGTAAACAATGAATTTGAACTGGGGAGTGATCCAACTGTCATGGCATCCACACACTACGGAATCTCAAAGTCATCTTGGATCGTCATGCCAACCTGGGGAGGACTGTGTTGGGCAGAAGTCCAGGGAGATTTGGGAGGAGGGCCGAGCGTGAGTCTGTCGGAGGGACTGGTACACGGTGACTCATATCATCCATCCAGTCCCACTCAGACCCACTGGGGGCCAGCCTAGTGCAGCTGCCCTCTGAGTCACTCCCACTGGGGGCCAGCCTAGTGCAGCTGCCCTCTGAGTCACTCCCACTGGGGGCCAGCCTAGTGCAGCTGCCCTCTGAGTCACTCCCACTGGGGGCCAGCCTAGTGCAGCTGCCCTCTGAGTCACTCCCACTGGGGGCCAGCCTAGTGCAGCTGCCCTCTGAGTCACTCCCACTGGGGGCCAGCCTAGTGCAGCTGCCCTCTGAGTCACTCCCACTGGGGGCCAGCCTAGTGCAGCTGCCCTCTGAGTCACTCCCACTGGGGGCCAGCCTAGTGCAGCTGCCCTCTGAGTCACTCCCACTGGGGGCCAGCCTAGTGCAGCTGCCCTCTGAGTCACTCCCACTGGGGGCCAGCCTAGTGCAGCTGCCCTCTGAGTCACTCCCACTGGGGGCCAGCCTAGTGCAGCTGCCCTCTGAGTCACTCCCACTGGGGGCCAGCCTAGTGCAGCTGCCCTCTGAGTCACTCCCACTGGGGGCCAGCCTAGTGCAGCTGCCCTCTGAGTCACTCCCACTGGGGGCCAGCCTAGTGCAGCTGCCCTCTGAGTCACTCCCACTGGGGGCCAGCCTAGTGCAGCTGCCCTCTGAGTCACTCCCACTGGGGGCCAGCCTAGTGCAGCTGCCCTCTGAGTCACTCCCACTGGGGGCCAGCCTAGTGCAGCTGCCCTCTGAGTCACTCCCACTGGGGGCCAGCCTAGTGCAGCTGCCCTCTGAGTCACTCCCACTGGGGGCCAGCCTAGTGCAGCTGCCCTCTGAGTCACTCCCACTGGGGGCCAGCCTAGTGCAGCTGCCCTCTGAGTCACTCCCACTGGGGGCCAGCCTAGTGCAGCTGCCCTCTGAGTCACTCCCACTGGGGGCCAGCCTAGTGCAGCTGCCCTCTGAGTCACTCCCACTGGGGGCCAGCCTAGTGCAGCTGCCCTCTGAGTCACTCCCACTGGGGGCCAGCCTAGTGCAGCTGCCCTCTGAGTCACTCCCACTGGGGGCCAGCCTAGTGCAGCTGCCCTCTGAGTCACTCCCACTGGGGGCCAGCCTAGTGCAGCTGCCCTCTGAGTCACTCCCACTGGGGGCCAGCCTAGTGCAGCTGCCCTCTGAGTCACTCCCACTGGGGGCCAGCCTAGTGCAGCTGCCCTCTGAGTCACTCCCACTGGGGGCCAGCCTAGTGCAGCTGCCCTCTGAGTCACTCCCACTGGGGGCCAGCCTAGTGCAGCTGCCCTCTGAGTCACTCCCACTGGGGGCCAGCCTAGTGCAGCTGCCCTCTGAGTCACTCCCACTGGGGGCCAGCCTAGTGCAGCTGCCCTCTGAGTCACTCCCACTGGGGGCCAGCCTAGTGCAGCTGCCCTCTGAGTCACTCCCACTGGGGGCCAGCCTAGTGCAGCTGCCCTCTGAGTCACTCCCACTGGGGGCCAGCCTAGTGCAGCTGCCCTCTGAGTCACTCCCACTGGGGGCCAGCCTAGTGCAGCTGCCCTCTGAGTCACTCCCACTGGGGGCCAGCCTAGTGCAGCTGCCCTCTGAGTCACTCCCACTGGGGGCCAGCCTAGTGCAGCTGCCCTCTGAGTCACTCCCACTGGGGGCCAGCCTAGTGCAGCTGCCCTCTGAGTCACTCCCACTGGGGGCCAGCCTAGTGCAGCTGCCCTCTGAGTCACTCCCACTGGGGGCCAGCCTAGTGCAGCTGCCCTCTGAGTCACTCCCACTGGGGGCCAGCCTAGTGCAGCTGCCCTCTGAGTCACTCCCACTGGGGGCCAGCCTAGTGCAGCTGCCCTCTGAGTCACTCCCACTGGGGGCCAGCCTAGTGCAGCTGCCCTCTGAGTCACTCCCACTGGGGGCCAGCCTAGTGCAGCTGCCCTCTGAGTCACTCCCACTGGGGGCCAGCCTAGTGCAGCTGCCCTCTGAGTCACTCCCACTGGGGGCCAGCCTAGTGCAGCTGCCCTCTGAGTCACTCCCACTGGGGGCCAGCCTAGTGCAGCTGCCCTCTGAGTCACTCCCACTGGGGGCCAGCCTAGTGCAGCTGCCCTCTGAGTCACTCCCACTGGGGGCCAGCCTAGTGCAGCTGCCCTCTGAGTCACTCCCACTGGGGGCCAGCCTAGTGCAGCTGCCCTCTGAGTCACTCCCACTGGGGGCCAGCCTAGTGCAGCTGCCCTCTGAGTCACTCCCACTGGGGGCCAGCCTAGTGCAGCTGCCCTCTGAGTCACTCCCACTGGGGGCCAGCCTAGTGCAGCTGCCCTCTGAGTCACTCCCACTGGGGGCCAGCCTAGTGCAGCTGCCCTCTGAGTCACTCCCACTGGGGGCCAGCCTAGTGCAGCTGCCCTCTGAGTCACTCCCACTGGGGGCCAGCCTAGTGCAGCTGCCCTCTGAGTCACTCCCACTGGGGGCCAGCCTAGTGCAGCTGCCCTCTGAGTCACTCCCACTGGGGGCCAGCCTAGTGCAGCTGCCCTCTGAGTCACTCCCACTGGGGGCCAGCCTAGTGCAGCTGCCCTCTGAGTCACTCCCACTGGGGGCCAGCCTAGTGCAGCTGCCCTCTGAGTCACTCCCACTGGGGGCCAGCCTAGTGCAGCTGCCCTCTGAGTCACTCCCACTGGGGGCCAGCCTAGTGCAGCTGCCCTCTGAGTCACTCCCACTGGGGGCCAGCCTAGTGCAGCTGCCCTCTGAGTCACTCCCACTGGGGGCCAGCCTAGTGCAGCTGCCCTCTGAGTCACTCCCACTGAGTCAATACACTGTCCCTCTGACAAGATCACAGAGAGAGCAAGAGAGAATAAGATAGAGAGAAAAAGATAGTGAGAGAGAGAGAGAGAGAGAGAGAGAGAGAGAGAGAGAGAGAGAGAGAGAGAGAGAGAGAGAGAGAGAGAGAGAGAGAGAGAGAGAGAGAGATAGTAAAGGGGAGATATAGAGAGAGATTGAGAGAGACATTTGAGAGACGGTGAAAAGAAGATTAAGACAGAGGTTGGTCTTTTTTGCTTACGGTATGTCAGGAGGATTCAATCAAGAAACATGCAACTTGTTTCAATTTTACAACCATCACCCTGTAACTCTTATTACAACGTTGTTACAGCGACAGCCTTGCCATGCTGCTCCTCTCTGACCTCCCGAATACTGAGCTGTCCTCCTAAAAATACAGAACGTATGACCTTTGTATCCTTGTTTCATTTGGATGAGTTACCTATATAAACACGGAACTGCACGCACGCACACACTATACCATACACACACACACTATACAATACACACGCACACACACACTATACTATACAATACATACACACACTATACAATACACACACACGCTATACTATACAATACACACACACACACTATACAGACACATACACACTATATTATACAGACACACACACACACTATACTATACAGACACACACAAACTATACTATACAGACACACACAAACTATACTATACAGACACACACACTATACTATACACACACACACACACTATACTATACAGACACAAACAAACTATACTATACAGACACAAACACAAACTATACTATACAGACACAAACACACACACTATACAGACACACATACACACACTATACTATACAGACACACACACACACACTATACTATACAGACACACACACACACACTATACAGACACACATACACACACTATACTATACAGACACACACACCCTATACTATACACACACACACTATACTATACAGATACACACACTGCACAGACACATCTGTTGAGTTAGGGTTATGTCTAATGCAGGTCATGCCTGAGACATTTTTATTTTTCCAAATAAAATCAGACCACGTCCCTCCCTCCACCTCCCTCGCTCCACCTCCCTCCCTCCACCTCCCTCCACCTCCCTCGCTCCACCTCCCTCGCTCCACCTCCCTCGCTCCACCTCCCTCGCTCCACCTCCCTCCACCTCCCTCGCTCCACCTCCCTCGCTCCACCTCCCTCCCTCCACCTCCCTCCACCTCCCTCCCTCCACCTCCCTCGCTCCACCTCCCTCCACCTCCCTCGCTCCACCTCCCTCCCTCCACCTCCCTCCACCTCCCTCGCTCCACCTCCCTCGCTCCACCTCCCTCCCTCCACCTCCCTCCACCTCCCTCCCTCCACCTCCCTCGCTCCACCTCCCTCGCTCCACCTCCCTCCCTCCACCTCCCTCCACCTCCCTCGCTCCACCTCCCTCGCTCCACCTCCCTCCCTCCACCTCCCTCCACCTCCCTCGCTCCACCTCCCTCCACCTCCCTCCCTCCACCTCCCTCGCTACACCTCCCTCCACCTCCCTCGCTACACCTCCCTCCACCTCCCTCCCTCCACCTCCCTCCCTCCACCTCCCTCGCTACACCTCCCTCCACCTCCGTCCACCTCCCTCCCTCTCTCTCCTCACGCATCTACAGGAGAGTGCTTGGACTCTGCTCCGAACCCAATAAAAGTTGAAGTTGAAAACAAGTGCATGTTTAACTGCAACTAACTGCAGACAAGCAACATGTGTGTGTGCCTTATTAGGCAATGATAAAAGAGCTTTGGTCCTGTCTCTCCTTGTCTTTCTTAGTCTTTGATCACTGACTGATGGGGAATCCACTAACTTTGCAAAAGGTATCTGAGCTTGTTATTATCAACGAGAGGAATGTGTTCCATCAACACTTTAAAGCATTTATCTTTTAACACCATGGCAACAAACGTTGATAATCTATCTAATTATGGTTAGAAGCTCCCAGCAGTAAAAGTGAGTAACATGTTATACAGGAGGTTTGTTATTTGCATTATGATGGTTGATTGCAATTGGCCCTGACAAAGGAGATACAACTCTCTTCATCAATGGGTTTATGACCATTAATCATTAACAATTTGGACTCTGTAAGACTTTGTTTTCATATAAGCAGTAAAATAGTAGCCCGCTACATCAGCTGATCCGTGTTGTTTTTTTTTTGCATGTTACGATTGTTTGAAACACAGAAAAACTCATTAGACAAAAGCCACTAAAATACACTACTCAAATACGCTACTGGCTACTCTTCCTTCCGTCAGCATTCGGCTATGTTCGAGTGAGCGCTGTCACGACGCAGCCAGGCCTGCAATGGGCGAAGGTAAAACTGGAACTGAGGCCGGATAGCAATGATCTGTGTCTCTAGGCCTGTCGTGGTTTTAAGATGGATCATTTTAAGCAGGCTTGTGAATTTCAAGACAGCCTACGACAGAGCGAAAACGACTTCGCAACTCCGGTGAAGGAGTTAATCGATTAGAGAAAAGCAGTGGAACATACTGATGTATGACGCCCGTTAAGTGGATGGTAGGCGAAAGATGAATAGCTCTGACTCACAACACACAAACATATACGCGTGCGGTTACTGGCAGCCTTGTCCACAGGGCAAGAACAGTGCTGGTGATGTGAATAAAATAACGGGACTCACTCTGGTATGCTATCCACTGGTACAGATCCAACTCGAGTGTAACAGGACACGGACCCACGCCTTTATAGCGCGAGGACGGTGTAGGCTAATTCTGTAATTCAAAAAAGCTCGACCGCTAGACAGTCAGTCCAACCCAGAAAGTTACCGTCCAGCTAATTGTACTGACAGTGCTTGATCTGGGGTTTAAGGTCCGGCTTCACTCCTGCTGCCAGTTCGCATCTTTCCGTCCAATCGAATGTTTCCAATGTTGTTTATTAAAAAAACATATAGCCTTAAGTTTAGCCTAGTTGTGAAAACTTGAGACTCGCCGCGACCAATGAGGAGTTTTCTGAAGCAGCTGGAGCTACCCCCGCCGAGGTCTACGGTTAAACTGAAATAGTTTCGTGTTTTTTTAATTCCAACTTCCAACCTAGGAATCCTTAGCGAGATTTTGGCAGGGAAAGGGCGTAAATCAACCGGCTCCTATTCAAGAAGAACGGATTGAGAAGAGTTGGAGGGAGGAGTGCCAGAGTAACGGCGAGGGAGGGTCGGATGACGTTCAGGCACATGAGCACACTTGGCCAACATATCCGCGTTTTGTTTCCGGTGTTGTAGCCTAACGAACTAGAGAAAACCCTTCTGAACTCCCCGATCAAGGGGAATTAGGCCTACCCCAGTTTACGTTGTATTGATTGGAGAAAAAAACTTGGGGTTTAATAAAGTAGTTATTACTAAAATGTAAATTCTTAATGTCAGGTCACGTGCTAGATGTGTGTCTTGTGCTTATAACGGTTAAATAAACATGCTGCGCGTAGGCTAATTGCTATGCCATGCATTCATCCTGCCAGAGGTGGCCTTGGGAGGGGTTACAGGACGGGACGTTTGCGTCACCGGTTTACAAAGAGACGCTCGCATAGTGCTGACCTGACACTTTGTCATGTGAAGCCTAACGGTTTCGAACGGCAAGTTAGCGAGGCTCTGCCGGGTGATCATGGTTGCCGCCGCTGATTCTGCAATAGGCCTAATAAAGGAATGTTAGACTTTATGCACTAATAATGTTACTGAATATGGGACCACGGGGAACAAAATATGCACATTGTATATATACAATGTGCATATTTTGTTACAAATAATGGTTTCTCTCTTACTCAAGTTTTCTCGTATGTGCGATATTCCATGTTGAGATGGAATATTTTTGACAAACGTCAGCACTGTGTTCACTGAACTTTGAATGGTCTATCTATCTGAACAATCGGAATTCCAGTAGGTCGATGGTTACACACACTTGCTTTCTTAAACACCAATTAAACACTGATTAACACACGGTTCCATAAACCCATAAAACTACTGCTTCATTTCACATTTCCTGAGATAAATCTCCTCTCTGCTTCTGCCCTCTACTGGGTGAGTTCTCGCTATCATAGGCCTACGTAGTCTCACGATATTTCTC
>NC_085024.1:21495497-21577997 GCF_963692335.1 Osmerus eperlanus
TCTGATGGGAACAGTAGCCTCTGGGAGGCTCCCAGAGGCTCACAGGGAACGACCCAGGCGGTGTTCCCTGTGGACGTCTCTGTCCCTGCTCATATCACCTGCTCATGTCCCTGCTCATGTCCCTGCTCATGTCCCTGTCATGTCCCTGCTCATGTCCCTGCCTGCAGCTGGTCACTTCTAACCGTCACTCCTCTCTTCCCCTCCCGCTCCACACTCCTCTACTCTCTCCTCTTTCTCTCTCTCGTTCCTCATTGCCTCAAATCCCCTCTCTCATCTCTCTCTCTCTCTCCTCTTCTCTCTCTCTCTCTCTCTCTCTCTCTCTCTCTCTCTCTCTCTCTCTCAGTCTCTTCTCTCTCTCTCGTCTCTCTCTCTCTCTTCTCTCTCTCTCTCTCTCTCTCTCCCTCTCTCTCTCTCTCTCTCTCGCTCTCTCTCTCTCTCTCTCTCTCTCTCTCTCTCTCTCTCTCTCTCTCTCCTCTCTCTCTCTCTCTCTAGTAAAGGCAGTCCTGTCATTGCGTAACCATGACTGGACACACATTAGTCAACAACAATGTAGAAACTCCCTTAACAGGATTTTCAAAAAAAAAAAAGAAATGGAAGAGGGTAGAACAGGGAGACTGTGCTCGAGTGTCTCCACTCAGCACAACGTTGTGAGACCTGGTGACACATGGCAGCGCCCCCTCCGCTTCCCCTGGGAAACCGCCCGTCCTCCATCTTTACTACAGGATGACTCCGGCCCATCCCCCCTCCGCCCTCCTCACAAGATGGACGCCAGGAGGGAGAGGTCATGAGGACCTGCTGACACAAGGAACCCACGTCTGTCTGGACCAGTTTGATGTCCTGCGTTTTAACTGCTGATGTGATGTGTGTGAACTGCTGTGTGTGTGTGTGTGTGTGTGTCGTGCGCGCCTGCATGCCTGCCTGCATACATCTGTGTGTGGCCTGCACACATGTATGCATGTTTGCAGCTTCATAACAAGTCTGTGTGATAAGACATGTGACCCGACTCGCCTGAAGAAACAATGGCATCATTCTCAAGGAGCAGAGCAGAGACTCCACTCTCACAACACATCCATCACACACATCCATCTCACACATCCATCACACACATCCATCACAACACATCCATCACACACATCCATCACACACATCCATCACAACACATCCATCACACACATCCATCACAACACATCCATCACACACATCCATCACAACACATCCATCACACACATCCATCACAACACATCCATCACACACATCCATCACACACATCCATCACACACATCCATCACACACATCCATCACAACACATCCATCACACACATCCATCACACATCCATCACACACATCCATCATTTGAACTGTTTTAGAAACAAAAAGGATTTGTGCTGCTCTGGTCCTGCCGGGCCCTCTCTGCTTGTTGTGTGGTGTGACGCTGGGCTGTTACTGAGTAAATATTTACTCAGGAGTAGAGAGACAGAGGGAGATGAGAGACAGAGAGAGAGGGAGAGAGAGAGTGATGAGAGAGAGGGAGAGAGAGAAGTGAGAGAGAGAAGAGAGAGAGGAAACCGAGAGAGGAAGAGATGTGTCACTAGTCTCACGCGGTGCTTTTCAGTTTGACATTCAGGTCAAAGTTCACTTCTCTTTTCCTGGGTTTTCTCCTTCGTTTTATTTCTTCGCAAATTCCTTCCTCTCGTCCTCTCTCCCTCCTGTGACGAGCCTCTCCTCCTCTTACACACTCACCCTCTATTCCTCCCTCCCTCTCATTCTTTCGTTTAATACTGGCGTACCTTCCATGAAACCCTCTCCTTCTATGCTGCGGTGCTTCCAGTCCTCTTCCTGTCCACCCCCCTCTCCCTCGCTCCCTTTTAGTCCCCTATCTCTCTCCATCCCCTCTTCTCTTCTTCTCTGTGACCTCTCTATCTGACCCTGTCCCCCAGACCTCCTCACTGTGCCCCTCTCTCCTCGTGTCAAGCCTCTTTTGCTCTCTTTCTCTGCCATCACCCTTCTCTCCCTTCTCTGTTTGCCAGGCCGCGCTCCCCTCTTCGCCCCCTCCCTCACCCCTGGGAGCACATTTTTAAAAACACTGCCTGCTTTCACTACTACTTAACCGCGTCACTTCCCCTCCCCCTCTCCTCTCATCCCCCTCTCCTCACCTCTCCCCTCTCCTCCCCCCTCTTCCCTCATCCCCCTTTCCCACTTCCCCTTATTTCGCTTCTCTCCACCTCTCTCTCGGTTCCCCCTCTGCTTCTACGCAACAGGGTAAACACACACACACACGTGACGACTCTAAAACACAGTATGTTAGGACGTGAACTCGGGAAAACTGACACACATACAAACTCACAACTCTGTAGCAGGCAGAGCACAGACACGCAAACACAAACATCCACTGACAGACGGTGTCTCAGCATCATCACAGGGTTCTCCTTAGAGCCACACAGAGCACACAGAGCAAACAGAAACTGTGCCCTCTGCTAAGGACTAAATCCACACACACATTCACACCCACTCTCTCTCTCACACACACGCACACTCTCTTTCTCACACACACGCACACTCTCTCTCTCACACACACACAGGGAGGTAGAGACACTGCCAGAGTCTAAACAGAAGAGAAGTCAAGGACCACAGCTTGGCAACCTGGCCCTGAACTCAAGTGCTACTTCCACAAGACGAGTGTGTGCGTGTGTGTGTGTGTGTCAGTGCGTGTGTGTGTGTGTGTGTGTGCGTGTGTGTGTGTATGTGTCAGTGTGTGTGTGTGCGTGTGTGTGTCAGTGCGTGTGTGTGTGTGCGTGTGTGTGTGTGTCAGTGTGTGTGTGTGCGTGTGTGTGTCAGTGCGTGTGTGTGTGTGTGTCAGTGCGCGCGTGTGTGTGTGTGTGTCTGGATCACGCTTCTTTATCTCCCTCAGATAAGACCTTGCACCGAAACACACAGCTGTGCAGCCTTGTCACTCAAAAACCTCTTAACACAACCAGAAGTTTGTCCCTTGGAGGCTCCCATGGACTCCACACACACACACACACACACACTCCACACATATATGAAGGAGCTGTATAACTTTTGACTTTCACTCCTTACATTTTTGTGAGAAAAAAAAGTTATAATTATTGATTTATTTGGAAAGGTAGAATCGATATTTTCGAAAAGAAAGTTTTGAAAGGTTGAAAAACTATATTTGGAAAACAAGTTTTGAAAGGTTGAAAACAAAAGATAGAAAGAAAAAGTTTTGAAAGGTAAAAAAAATAACATCTGAAAAAAAGTCACAAATGTCACTCAAAAAACTCTTGACACAACCAGAAGCTCCCCTATGGATGCCAACACACACACAATTCCAATGGAACATGACAGCCCATCTTCATTAGGTGAAATCAGAAACAAACAGAGTGCTACTGTTAGGTTTCAGTTCCGGAGACTAATTGTGACTCGGAGACGGGAAGCAAACCCAGTGTTCTACACTCCTGTCAGCGAGGCTCAGGACCGCTGACTCAAAGCTGCCTGACTTCAAAGCTGCCCAGTAGGAGCAAAACAAACCACCCTAACAGGAGTAGTTAGACTCCTGTGGATTTAAATTCAAAGTCACTTTTGGACACAGGTGTGGAATCAGATCCCAGTGCCTGTCCTCTCTTTCTCCTCCTCCTTCCTTTTCCACCTCTCCCTCCTCTCTTCCCTCCTCCTTCCTCCTCCACCTCTCCCTCCTCTCTTCCCTCCTCCTTCCTCCTCCACCTCTCCCTCCTCTCTTCCCTCCTCCTTCCTCCTCCACCTCTCCCTCCTCTCTTCCCTCCTCCTTCCTCCTCCACCTCTCCCTCCTCTCTTCCTTCCTTCTTCCTCCTCCACCTCTCCCTCCTCTCTTCCTTCCTTCTTCCTCCTCCACCTCTCCCTCCTCTCTTCCCTACTCCTTCCTCCTCCACCTCTCCCTCCTCTCTCTCTTCCCTACTCTTCCTGCTCCTCACTCCTCCAACTCCTCTTCCCCCTCCTGTTTCTCCTCCACCTGCCCCTCCACCTTCTCCTCTCCCCCCTCCTCCTCCCCCCTCCTCCTCTCCAGCAGTAGGGTGGTGCTGTGGGCCCATCAGGACTAATGGGTGAGTCTCTCCCTGTGTCACTGAGCTCAGTCCACCGCTGCAGCTGTGAGGGATCACAGTCATGTCGGCCCAGCGACATGCCTGGCGCTGCAATACACACACACTCACAAACCTCTACATGTGCACACATACACACACACAGACAGGAACTGCCTGTGCCCACACGCACACGTCAAAAACCTAGGCATGTGCACATACACACACAGACAAATGCGTATGCAAACACACACACATTCTAATGCCGACCCAGGGTACACACAGTAAACGTCCTGGAGCAGAAGGGGAACAGTTTCCATATGACCGCCCAGACACAACAGACTACTGTTGGAGCTGGGGAATGATCTACCTATCACAAGACAGGCACACACACACACACACACACACATACCTGACCACCGACTTTACAGCTCACTTCAACCCAACAGTCCATTTCAGCACTGTGGCAAGCACTGTAGAGGCTGTAAATATTCCAGCTAACAAAATGAGGAATGACTTTCAAAGCATTCAAGAGTCTGCGGGTTAGAACGGTGAGGAACAAAGTCTACAGCCTGACACGTAGATGTGAGAGTGCAGGCCGAGGCCAGGTCTTACGTACCTGTGAAAAGCACTTGCGGTACTCCTGCTCTCCTCCTGAGCACCTGGGACTCTGGGGGGGGCCCCCCTCCTCCTCGGGCCCCAGGTGGGGGGGCTGGGAGCGTTGCAGGGGGTAGATGTTGGGCTGGGGGGGCCTGTAACCAGACTGGGGCTCTCTCTCTCTGTGCTGGGGGGTGGAGCGGTGGAGGGGGGAGGAGTAGTAGGGGTGAGAGAGGGGGGGGGAGTGGGGGTGGAGAGGCGGGGGAGGGCCGGTGACCGTGTGCCAGTCGAACGCTCGTCGGCTTGGTGGGAGGGGATGTGACGGGCCTCTCTCCCCTCCCCTCCCGCGCCCCGCCGCAGCGTGCGTGTGCAGGTGTCTGTCCGTCTGTCGCTCCGGTCTGACGGGCTTCACCACCGCAGCTGTGGGGTACGGAGCCGGTGACTCCGTACCCCACCCCTCCTCTGTGTTCCTCTCCTCCTCCCTCTTCTCCTCCTCCCTCTTCAGTCCTCCTGACACTCTTCTCCTTCCTTCCCTCTCTCGCTCCACCCGGCCCCTCTCTCTTTCCTCCTCGCCGGTTCCATCCGTGTCGTCGACATCAGCGGCCGCGTCTGGACCCGGGGTTGCCGCGGTAACGGTCCCGTTGGCGGTGTGGCGGGCCTGCCGGTTGGGCCGGTGTAACGGCAGAGAGAAGGGAACCCTGCCGTACCCGAACTGACCCGGACGGATGGAGGAGGACCTGAAAGAGAGGAGGAGACGGAGAGGTTACCAGACACACACACACACAGTGAGGAGTGAGTGGGAGTGTATGTGTGTGAGTTTGTGTGTGTGTGTGTGTGTGTGTGTGGGAGTGAGTGTGTGTGTGTGTGTGTGTGTGTGTGTGTGAGTTTGTGTGTGTGTGTGTGTATGTGGGAGTGAGTGAGTGGGAGTGTGTGTGTTGACGAGGGTAATGTTGGTATGACAGAGAACAGAAACACAGTAGATAAAGATCAGCAGGACCAATAGGAGTGGTGTTCCCAACACACACACACACGCACACTCCCATGACTCATACTCTCATATGAACTCCATTCGGTGATGCCTTAGCTATGCAAGGCTTCAACAACAGCCACATCATAGAAAAACCTCATAAAACGTCTCAGAAGTCCTTTGAGGTATCACTTTTTAACCAATCACACTCACCTCCTGGCAGGCAAAGCCTCCCGATTGGTGGAGACTGACCTTCTGTTACCTCCCCCACCGCCCCTCGCTGCGCTTGGATTGGCCGGCCTCCTAGAGATCCGTGTTGGTTGGTTGTAGCCATGTGGAGCAGCAGGATATGGTGGTGAACGATAAACAGACACTGGCGGCTGCTCCTGATTGGCAGGTGAGAATTCCGGCCGGTAGAAGGGAGGAGCTAGATTGGACACGCCTCCTTCCCCGTCTGCTACTGGCGTGTCACGGTACAGAGACAATCCTGGACTCTGATTGGTTGAGAGAGCGGGGGAATAATAAGGAGGAAGTTGTCCCTCTGGCTCGGCTCCTCCCCCGTGCTGGGCCGGCTGGTTGCCGGGGTAACGAGGGGGATAGTAGGGGTGACTGGCCGACACGAGGGGGGCCCCGACACCTCCAGGAGTAAACAAGGAGGAGGAGGAGGAGCCTCCCCAATTAGGGGGGGCGTGGGAGAGGGGCCGAGTTTGGCGAGGAGGTGGAGGCAGGCACTTCCTGGATCTCTGAGCCACGCCTACTCCACAGCTCTGAGAGCATCTTGACCACTCCCCCCATGGAGACCACACCCCCTCAGGGGGCTCGGCTCCAAACACCTGCCTGGATCTCCGGCCTGTCCCCTGAAAACACACACACACACACACACTGCAGGTGAACCCTGTAACAGGTAGAGATCCACTGGTGGATCAAGCTCTTTAACAAGGGGATCAGTTGGCTAGCTAGCCAGAACACCCTTGGCTTGGTACAAGTGACATTATGAGATTTGCTGCAGCAGTCTGTGTGAAAGTGTGTGTGAGTGTGTGAATGTGTGTGTGTGTACACGTTGTGAGCCTGAACGAGCTTTGATGCATTTCTCTTTGCGGCTTTGTATAAATGTTTCCCTTCACATTTCAGAACTCTGAGTGTGTTTGTGTGTGTTCAGCCATTGGCCTGTTTGGCAGACCAGCCAACCAGAGTTGAACAAAAGTTTCCATTCAGAATAACCAAAACATGAGACCCTGCTCCACATCTTCATCCAGCTCTTGTTTTGAGTACCAGTATGAGCCATGAAAACATGTGTGTATATGTGTGTGTGTGACGTACATGTGTTACATTTAGTCATTTAGCAGACACTCTTATCCAGAGCGACTTACAGTAAGTACAGGGACATTCCCCCGAGGCAAGTAGGGTGAAGTGCCTTGCCCAAGGACACAACGTCAGTTGGCATGACTGGGAATCGAACTGGCAACCTTTGGATTACTAGCCCGACTCCCTCACCACTCAGCCAACTGACTCCCTAACACATGCACATGTTAGACACGTGCATGTGCTTTTATGTGTGCGTGAGTGTGTTTGTAAAGCATGTTCAGTTCCCCATTAGGTGGAACAAGACTGGGGACTGTGTGTGTGTCCATACTCCGGGAGAAGGTACCAGGACTGACCCAGACCAGGACTGACCCAGACCAGGCTGGGCTGTGCTAGGCTGTGCTGGGCTGTGCTGGGCTGGGCTGGGCTGGGCTGTGCTAGGCTGTGCTAGGCTGTGCTGGGCTGTGCTGGGCTGTGCTGGGCTGTGCTGGGCAGTGCTGGGCTGTGCTGGGCTGGGCTGGGCTGTGCTAGGCAGTGCTAGGCAGTGCTAGGCTGTGCTAGGCTGTGCTGGGCTGTGCTGGGCAGTGCTGGGCTGTGCTGGGCTGTGCTGGGCTGGGCTGGGCTGTGCTAGGCAGTGCTAGGCAGTGCTAGGCTGTGCTGGGCTGTGCTGGGCTGTGCTGGGCTGTGCTGGGCTGTGCTGGGCAGTGCTGGGCTGTGCTAGGCTGTGCTGGGCTGTGCTGGGCTGTGCTAGGCAGTGCCTCACTGGGACGCACTGACAGAGACCACTCAGAGAGAACTACAGAGACAACTTACCTTTTTCTTCAAAGCTTTTGTCAGGGAGGATGTGACGACCACAAACCCCCACAACACACAAAGCCTGTAAGGAGAGAGAGAGAGAGAGAGAGAGAGAGAGAGAGAGAGAGAGAGAGAGAGAGAGAGAGAGAGAGAGATGACAAAGTGGGAGATTAGTAGGGAGATAAGGATCTGAATAGGAAAATCCAGGAATTATGAGTTTGTTGAGTTGTTTCCTAAATGACAAATTCAAACTAAAAAGTTGTGACATTTGGTATTTTCCAGGCAAGACCGATTCACAGAAGGTGGCCTAAATAAACAGGCTGTTTTGGGAGGAAATTCTTTTAAATGTTCCAGCGGCATACCTGCGTTTGGGAACACATGCCTCGTTCTTTCCCAGGCAGGCGCGCGAGTTTTCAACAGAACAGTTTGTTTTCCCTTTCAAGCGTCTGAAGTAAACAGCTAAATCAATCTGGAAATGCCGAGGTGTTAACAAACTAATCGGTCCTAACCCCATGTTTTCCAAGCATCTCCCTGAAGCGTCCACACCACGAGGATGTGGTTTACATTTATATCCAACCATCATCACACATCTACAATCATCATGTTTAACCAGGCGCTCGCGGAGGAGAGCTTCTGGGTTTGGATGTGGTTGTCGTCTCGTGACCATGATTCCACGTGCTTGACACAAACCACAGATTGATGCATGAACAGTAGCCCACGGACCCACCACAATTCCATAAACCATCACCACAATCACAAATCCACAGGCCACATGCAACCGCTGTAATTGGTCTCGTCATCCCAGTGTGGTGCACCGCCGCGGTCTCAGGACCTCTCCCCACACTAGACTAAACAATTATCCCCAAAACTCAGACAAAGGTCTCGCGCAGCCACACACAACAGAGCCGATGAGGCCGTAATAACGACCCCCTACACGGCGTCCACGTTTCTCGCGCTGGTTGCTACAGTGGCACATTGTAGATTAAACGCAAAGACCCGAAGCGATGAAACCGGAAAGGAAACGGGGTAAAGTTCTCAAACCCAAGCAGAGAGGGGGAGCTGTGCTCGCCCCTACCTCGAGCCCCAGGGTGGATTCCGACCCCGCCGTGCAGGTTGTCGCGTGGTTTCAACTTTTACGCTAACAACTACTATAACAACCTTTCATTGAACATCGCGGCATATTTGTAGCATACGTTACTTAAATCCCCACGAAACACTGTCGAGGTAACTGGGGGGCAATTTCGGACGCGAATAACCCACAGGTTGTGGCTGTTTGGGTCAGCTTGGTTTTCTCAACAACTCACCTGAACAAAACGCCGACCCGCATACTACCACTCTGATCACTCTGAGGAGTTCCTGGGATCAATTAGCTGCTTTCAGTCTTTACCGGCCAGGCTCCTATAGTCCGTTCCTATCGGTGAGGAAACCGCTGTGCTGCGGTGTTGGGTTATTCGCGTGCGCTCTCTCTCTCTCTCTCTCTCTGTTTCTTTCTGTCTCTCCCTCTCTGTCCTCCTCGATCTGTCACACTCACCGCCCCGGAGTTTGGAGAAAGGGGAAGGTCCGATTTTTTTTCTGTCCTATACCCGACAACTTTGTTCCTATAATAAGCTGGTCTGACGTCCAGGAGATGTTTGGCCGGGAGGATGGGACACGGCACGCACCTCTCAACAGTCTCTCTCAATTTCTCGTTCTCTGTCTGTCTCGCGCCCTGACACTTTTCTTTCCCACTCACATACGTACCCTACAAAACACCGACAGCCCCATCACACACAGGCCTGCGTACGAAACTCTCTCTCGGACACACGCTCACACAACCGGAGGCACCTACTGTAAGTAATAATTACACTGAAACTCAGAGCCGCTTTCTCAGTTGCACAATCCTACACAAGAATGCTCTATTGTGCGAACTTGTTCTGATCAGTGTAATCATTTGCGCATTGTTGACAACTGCTCTGAGCTGGCAGTTCTTGGCAACAGAGCCCTCTGTGGTGGACACGCAAATGCCCCCAAAACATAAGCCTTGTTGTTGTACAACAGCAAGCATGCGATAAGAAACCCCCCTGGTCTAACTGCCCAGCAACAACACCAATGAACCATCCTGAACCACCAAACTGGTGATGAATGATTGATATAAAAGTCTTTGATGAAATCATTCTAATGCAGATTGATCTAGACTTTGAGGGCTTCTCAAACACATAACTCCACTCTCTTTCATCTCTAACAGTGAAGTGTAACCCTAACAAGTTTTTTTTATCGCTGTTTATTCCCAGAGAGGAGACCATGGTCCAGTTAACAGACTCTCCTCAGGGGGATGAGGGTGCCCGGGGCTGCCTGTCTGAAAAACCACCAAACAGGACCCCAGAGGTACCACATCAAAGAGGGAGGGGTGTGACAGGTCACGGTGGTGTATTGGTGTGTGTGTGTGCGCGCGTGTGTGAGTAGAACGTTTTTGAAAAAAAAATCAGCTCGGAAGCCTATGGGAGGAATTGCAATAAGTTTAATGACAATCTTAGTTAGGGGGGAGATCACCACTCAGAGAGCCCAGAGGAGAGGGGAGGATGGAGGGAGGAAGGGAGGAACAACAGGGTGGAGAAGTGGAGTGGAGGTGAAACACTAGAGAGCAGGGAGAGCAGAAGAGAGAGAGAGAGAGAGAGAGAGAGAGAGAGAGAGAGAGAGAGAGAGAGAGAGAGAGGAAAAAAGAGATAGAGAGAGAGGGGAAGACAAGTAAAGTGTGTGATGCGAGAGGAAAGGTTTGATGAGGTGAGGAGGAAGAGGACAAGGAGTAATGGACAGAAAAGGAGTGGGGAGGAGGGAGAGAGGGGGGAGGAGGGAGAGAGGGGGGCTGAGTTTGTGGTCATGAGCTAATATAGGGCTTTACTGTAACTCTCCCAGGAATGGCTGCTTTTCTTAGACAGCAGACATACAACACGAACACAGAGATGGTGATGGAGATTAGCTACTTCAAAGAAGCATCTAAACTGACAACTAAAGCCTAGACTAGGTTATAACCAGAAGACTTACAGTTCAGTCTGTCATAATAACATGTGATTTCTATTACTGAGAACAATGAGGACCTTACAGAATAAGCACACACACATTCACAAGACACACACACACACATGCAGTTGTTTAGGAATGTGTTTGACGATATACAAGCGTAAGAGTTTGAGTGTGTGTGGTTTGTTCAGTTACATGGCAATTACTCTGTACCAAACACCATGTCTATCAGCGAGTGCAATTAGGTAGTGGTCACTGCCATGACGAGCCACTGGGCTGTGTCACGCTCCCACCCCTGCCCGTTCATTACTGCCCCCCTCCCTGCCCACCACATCTCTAACTCTCTTTCACAATCTCTTTCATTCTACTTCCTCCTTCTCACCCTCTCCCTCCAGTATCTCAGTCAGTAATCAGAGTATGGAGGCCTGCGCTCACACACAGCTGAACACAGCCTCAAGCTACATGTCCTTATCAAACAGTGTCCACTACACACAGGAGACATGTGTCTGTCTGTCAGTACCTCGGTGTCTGGGGAAGTCTATAACTGTCGATCTGTTGTTGGTTTCGAGCTGCTGCAAAGAGTAACGACTGTGTTCCGCCTCTAGGGAGCGATAAGTCATACCAGGACTCCCCTCTCCCCCCTCCCTTCCCCCCCTCTCCCCCCTCCCTCCCCCCTCTCTCCCTCAGACGACCCCCCCACCCCCTTGAGGGCCATCTGGCCATGTGCCCTGACCCTTCCACTGCCAGATTGCTCACGCTAACGAGGTCTGGTTGAACTGGGCTGTGGGGCTGGACTGTGGGGCTGGACTGGGGGGCTGGACTGGGGGGCTGGACTGGGGATTGTGTTTGTCTGTGTTTTCATGACACCCAGAGTACGACACGCGGAGGTGGGTCTCGAACAAACACGAGTCTCTGGTGATCTTGTGGGCCCCCTGGTTAGAAGCACTCACAGTAGGAGTTGTGGAAGTGACCCAAGAGAGGAGGGGACTGAGAGAGAGAGAGTTAGATGTGGTGGGAGGAGCAGTGATTTGTCTGGGTCAGTTGGAGTCAATATTTGCTCCATTCCAGTGACCTTATAGAGTCAAGCATCAAAGCAGAGTCTGTGTGCTCTTAACAGAGTGCCCAAAAAAAAATGGCAGGAAACCCCTGATTCAGGAACAGAGAGTGTGTCTGTGCCGTCACAGGTCTGCCACACAGACTGCACCTTGAAGGTGTTGGTTTGGGGACAGGGGACAGGAGGGCAGAGGTGAGAGAGTGGGAGAGTTAGGAGGGCGGTAGGTCAAAGATGAGAAAAGAAGGGTGAGGAGAGAGGAGAGAGGAGAGGAGAGAGGAGAGGTTAAGAGGTTTAGAAGAGCAGTGTGAAGTGGAGGGTGGGCGGGTGTGTTTGTCAGGAGGGCTGTGCTGTCCTCAGAAAGGTCAGAGGGGTCACCTTCCAGTCCATGCCAGGGCAGAGCCGGTCACACCAGCAGCTTCCTAATTGGCTAACAAACCGACCCGAATGGCCTTGTTCCAATTATTCCTGACAAAGAAGGCCTTATTGGTTCCCATTCAGCACATCCATTGGGCCGTACAAGAATACTGTACATAACAACAACATACTACTCCCCCTCTCTCTCCCCCTCTCTCTCTCTCTCTCTCTCTCTTTCTGTGTGTGTGTGTGTGTGGTTATAGAACAGCTCTATTGAGCTACATATTGGGGATGAAACTTGGACACGTATAATAAACACAGGTTTTATCAATATGACCTGCTCACGCCCACTCCATAAAGTTCTACTGCTAGGTCAGCTGTAGGCAGCACCTACGAACGGCCCTGTTAAACAGGAGGATTTTGCAAGCCAGTTAATAAAGAGGGTATCCCTGCACCTGCTCCCTGTTAAACACACATCCAGCACACACACACACACATCCAGCACACACACACACACATCCAGCACACACACACACACATCCAGCTGGTTCTACTCATTGTCAATCAGTTGCGTTATGCAACTCCCCAAAAAACTCTCTCTTTTTCTCTCATATATACATACAGAAAAAGTTATGAAACAGATGACAGTATCTTAAAAAGGGTTTTCTATGTCATGTTGACCTTTAACAAATGTAACTACATGTTGCTCCAAATACCTCAGACCCAGACCAGTATGAGCCTAACAGACCCAGACCAGTATGAGCCTAACAGACCCAGACCAGTATGAGCCTGTCCTCCCTCTGTCTTGCAGGCTCAGAAGACACTTGGTCCCATCACAGTTACAGGATCAGGTTACCCCCTCCAGGAGAAGAAACACTCAAAACAAGCACAGGTCAGCGTGTGAGGTCAGCTCCTCCCCCTCCTCCTCCTCCTCCTCCTCCCCCTCCTCCCCCCCGCCTCCTCCTCCTCCTCCCCCTCCTCCCCCCCGCCTCCTCCTCCTCCCCCTCCTCCTCCTCCTCCTCCTCCCCCTCCTCCCCCCCCGCCTCCTCCTCCTCCTCCCCCTCCTCCCCCCCGCCTCCTCCTCCTCCCCCTCCTCCTCCTCCTCCTCCTCCCCCTCCTCCCCCCCCGCCTCCTCCCCCTCCTCCTCCTCCTCCTCCTCCCCCTCCTCCCCCCCGCCTCCTCCTCCTCCTCCCCCTCCTCCCCCCCGCCTCCTCCTCCTCCCCCTCCTCCTCCTCCTCCTCCTCCCCCTCCTCCCCCCCGCCTCCTCCTCCTCCTCCCCCTCCTCCCCCCCGCCTCCTCCTCCTCCCCCTCCTCCTCCTCCTCCCCCTCCTCCTCCCCCTCCTCCCCCCCGCCTCCTCCTCCCCCTCCTCCTCCCCCTCCTCCCCCCCGCCTCCTCCTCCCACACCCAAAGGCAACTCAAGTCTGAGCAGCACCGAGCCAGACTAACGGGAGCTGAGATCATTAAAGCTGGGTGGGGCTGCAAATGCAACAGTGCAGCAGTGCAGCAGTAAAGTGCAGGTGCAGTGTGTGTGTGTGTGTGTGTGTGAGTGAGTGAGTGTGTTTTGCTGGGCATAAGTAATGTTGTCTTTTCACTGTCTGGTGTACCGAAACACTGTGAGGACTTCATAAATGTGCCTCCAGTGTGTGTGTGTGTGTGTGTGTGTGTGTGTGTGTGTGTGTGTGTGTGTGTGTCATTTGGACGGCGACATGAGAAAGATCGGATGTCAGAACACGAGCACTTTCCACGCACGTTGGCATGCTCTCACGCAAGCAAATTCAAAACTGATGCAGGCCCCTCCAGCCTCTCTCTCACCTCAGTCACTCTCTAGCTCATCCACCCCTTCTTTAGCTGTCATAAAATGACCGAATTTACAGTCAGTTGTTGCAAGAGGGGTGCTTCACTGTAAATATTTGTTAACAGGATGAGAGCCAGTTTGTTCGCCTTGTCTTGTCAAACTTTTCACCTCCCTCTGAGCTTTCCCTCCCTCCCTCCTCTCCCTCTTTTTCTCTTTCCCTCCTTCGCCCCATACCTCCCTCCTCCCTTCCCTCCCTCCCTCCCTCCCTCCCTCCCTCCCTCCCTCTTCTCCCTCCTTCGCCCCATACCTCCCTCCTCCTTTCCTTCCCTCCCTCCCTCCCTCCCTCCCTCCCTCCCTCCCTCTTCTCCCTCCTTCGCCCCATACCTCCCTCCTGACATCCTTTCACCACATTTGGTAGAAAAATAAACTGCACACCATGTGAAGACACTCTCCCTGATCCAGCCCCTTCAAATCCCTCTTCCCCCCCTCATCTCCTCTCTCTCTCTACTTCTCTCTGGTGAGAGGAGGATATGAATTCAGGTCAGCTTTGTGTGTTGAACATAGCAGACATAGTATTTGAGAGTGGCCTAAAGCCAGCATTAAACTGTACTGCTGCATGAGGCATTGTGTGTGTGTGTGTGCCTTCTCTAGGCCCCCTTGGCATCTTCCTTTACAAGCTATACGTATGTGTTTATGTGATTGTGTGAGTGTGTGTGGCGCTTTCATTACCTGAGGTCCAACCAGTGCCCAAATCAAAGCAAACATCCCCATTGAAAGGTGCGAACAGCTCAAGGGAGGATTAGCATGGCGACCGAGTGACTGGGAGAGGCAGCAGCCAGACTGAGATTCTGGAGGATCTCTGACACTTTCATATAAACTGAGAACTGAGATTGTGCTGAGCTTGGCCATGCTTATTAGACTCTGAGGAGAAGGAGAAAGAAAGAGAGAGAGAGAAAGAATGAGAGAGAGAGGGTAGAGAGAGAGAGAGTAGATGTGTGTGTGATCTGTATGGGTGGGCTCAGGGGTTATAAAAACATTTTTTTTGTTATGTCTTCTTCATTTTTTATTCTTCAAGGAACTAAAGTGTAATAAATATTAAGGAATTCATGTGATTGAAGCTTTGGAATGGGCAGTTGAATTACTGTGTCTGTTTGCATCCCCTCTTCGCATTGAAGATGTGTGTGTGTGAGTGTGTGTGTGCAGGAATGTGTGTGTGTGTGTGTTTGCTAGAACGTTCACAGGAAATATCTGCCCTGCAGCCGGCGCACCTGTCAGATGAGCGGCTACACATCAGCTAATTGCCTGGCCCAATCAAACATTAGCAGTTCACACAAACGTAGACATGTACACACACCTCTCGTCACTGTCCCAGACACCCACTCCCTCAGAGAATAATCTAGAGCAGCTCTATGTGTGACTAAAGAGGTTTTTGACCGCTGGGTTCTTGATGCTGTTTGGCACCAAGTCTCACAGACCTCCTGTTATTGTGTTCTGTGGTTTTCTCTCTAAAGCTTGGCTATCAACACACACACACACACACACTCACAGTCATCCACACACACAGTCATACACACACACACACACACACACACACAGGACTTGGGGTGGGTGGGTATTTTTAACACAGTGTAAGGGAAGGGCAGAGCAAGCACACAGACTATTTTGGGAGGGCAACCTTCAATCACAGGCTGTGACAGGTTCTCAGCGACACCAGGGACAACAATGCAGCAGGAACCAAGCTTCTCTTCCTCTAGAGGGCCGGGGGTCACTGTCACCCTGCCTCCAGGAACCAGTCACCCTCCACGAGGGTGTGATAGGTTGAAAACTAACACCACTTCTGGCCCCATTTTGTGAGAAGGCTCTCCATTCAGGACAGCCCTTCCCACCTGGTCCTGGTTTACGTGTTTCCACCACCCGGAAGGCCCTTCCCACGGGAGCCCCCGGGTCAACACTGTCCCTGGCCTTACAGCAGGCTAACGCAGATACTTATCAATGCAGTACCTCCCTCGGATCCCTTTGTTTGGGTCTCTACTAACAGCCAAGTAGTCTCTCTCTCTCCCTCTCTTTCTCTCGCTTCCCGCCTGCTTGTCCCCCACCCTCTCTCTCTCTCCCTCTCTGTCTTGCTGTCACTCAAGCCCACTGGCTAAAAATAATTTCCGATGAACTCTGTGCGACTCCGACTGTAGAATGAACGATAGCTTTGTGTGTGTGTGTGTAGAGAGAGATAGGGAAGGGGTGTGTGTGTGATGGAGGTGGGAGTGCAGAGGGGGGTTGGGGGGGCAGGGGGTGGAGAAGGAATGTGAGTGGGAGGAGGGAGGCTTGATATCCTTATCAGACAGCAATGGTTCCAGCAGTGTTGGTGGTTACTAATGGTCTGTGTCACCACTGTGGCACTACCGCACTGCGCTGGCCAAAATCACCCGAAATTCACAAGAGCATTCAGGCTCCGAAAAAATAAACATTTGACCGAAAGATGAGAGAACGAGAGCCAGAGTAGAGAGATGTGGAGGCATCTCTCCTCCCCAGGCTCGGTGATGCGTCACTGGGAGGACGGAGAAGTGGATCCTCCCTGTACAGTGTCCGAGTCTCTTCCTGTTACGCAAGTCTGTGTTCGGTCAGGTCACGTGTTCAGCACGAACGCGCTCAATCGACCCTCTCTGTGTTGAACCGGAACAGGGGAGCCAAAGCCCTCTCCACCTCTGCTCCCCAGCCCAGCAGAGACAACCCCTCACAGCCCACTGAGACGACCCCCCTCACAGCCCACTACCAGCCACCCCTCACAGCCCACTACCAGCCACCCCACCAGCCACCCCTCACAGCCCACTACCAGCCACCTCACAGCCCACTACCAGCCACCTCACAGCCCACTACCAGCCACCCCTCACAGCCCACTACCAGCCACCCCTCACAGCCCACTACCAGCCACCCCACCAGCCACCCCTCACAGCCCACTACCAGCCACCTCACAGCCCACTACCAGCCACCTCACAGCCCACTACCAGCCACCCCTCACAGCCCACTACCAGCCACCCCTCACAGCCCACTACCAGCCACCCCACCAGCCACCCCTCACAGCCCACTACCAGCCACCTCACAGCCCACTACCAGCCACCTCACAGCCCACTACCAGCCACCCCTCACAGCCCACTACCAGCCACCCCTCACAGCCCACTACCAGCCACCCCTCACAGCCCACTACCAGCCACCTCTCGCCAACACGATCCGGTGAAGCGGTGCTTTGGTCCGTCCTGGTCCATGTGTGACCCCCCCTCCCTCCTCCCCCCCCACCATCCGCTCCTCCGTCGCTGTTGTGACTCATGTCCTTTCCGTTCGGTCGCTCTGCCTCAATTAAAAAAAGAGGAAAAGCTGACCTCTGCCCTGCCTCTACTGTTTCCATTAAACACACACAAAGTTTTCTCCTATTTTAGTCAAACGACCCCCCCATCTCTCTCTCTCCCCCCCCTCCCTCTCTCTCTCTCCCCCCGTGTCCTCCCTTCCTTCCAGTCTTTTAAAGGTATGGTTGCTTTTCTATTCTGATATTCTTGACAGTGAGGATTAAATAACAGGGCAGTTATCTGATTTAAGGGGTATTAACCAATCACATCTGATGCCTGACAATGCTGACACTGCATCCTGTATAAAGACACCAAAGGGGGATTACACAGAATTTGCCAACTGAGACGCAACCGAAGACTCTGAATAAAGTTACATTTTATTATAAAAATCCTCTGGGTTATTCTTTAGACTGTAACCAAGTGTGTGTACCTCGATGCACGGTTATTCTTCGTGTGTGTGTTTGTATGAGAGTGTGTGTGCACCATCATGAGTGTGTAGGTATGTACGAGTGTGTGTGTGTCTTCAGAAGTCCTCCTGGTTGCTCTGTGCGTGCGTGTATGAGAGTGTGTGTGTATGTATGTATGTATGTATGTATGTATGTATGTATGAGACTGTGTGTGTGTGTGCTCCTTCATGAGAGTGTGTAGGTATGTACGAGTGTGTGTGTCTTCAGAAGTCCTCCTGGTTGCTGCGTGTGTGTGTGTTCAGAAGTCCTCCTGGTTGCTGTGTGTGTTTGTGTGTTCAGAAGTCCTCCTGGTTGCTGTGTGTGTGTGTGTTCAGAAGTCCTCCTGGTTGCTGCGTGTGTGTGTGTGTGTGTTCAGAAGTCCTCCTGGTTGCTGTGTGTGTGTGTGTTCAGAAGTCCTCCTGGTTGCTGCGTGTGTGTGTGTGTTCAGAAGTCCTCCTGGTTGCTGTGTGTGTGTGCGCGCGTGTTCAGAAGTCCTCCTGGTTGCTGTGTGTGTGTGTGTTCAGAAGTCCTCCTGGTTGCTGCGTGTGTGTGTGTGTTCAGAAGTCCTCCTGGTTGCTGCGTGTGTCTCGTAGCTCAGTGAGCGATGTGAGGACGTCTCCTGTCAGCCTGCTGCCCAGCTGTGTGCCTCCTCTGGTCCTCACACTCACCGTCCCACTCACACACTCATTCTGCCCCACCACTGCGCACACACACACGCACACACACACACACACACACACACAGATGGAAATCTATTTAAAAACAAGCTATGGTAGGAAGTGATTAGGACATTAAAACAGGTCATTCATGATTACCGAATATGTAGTTGTACTGAGAGAGCTGTGCTGCCCGGATTTTTTTATTTAAGGTGGATCCCTGTCCACAGTCCAGGTCAGCCATGAAGCCAGCCTCACGAAACTGCCCAACCACCTTAACAGGAGACAAGAATTCAGAAGGGCTTCAGTGAGCCAGGATCAGTCGCACTGCTAACATGGAGCACAGCACCATGGGGAGGGGGAACATCAGCAGGAACAGCAGAAAGATGCGGCGGGGAGGACACTGGAACAGCCAGTTTGATTGGTGCTGACCTGCTGAGCATACGACTCGCTGTTGCCCCCTACAGGAATAACCATGACCTGCGCTGGAGACAACCACAGGGGCCTGAGAGAAAGAGAGAGAGAGAGAGAGAGAGAGAGAGAGAGAGAGAGAGAGAGAGAGAGAGAGAGAGAGAGAGAGAGAGAGAGAGAGAGAGAGAGAGAGAGAGAGAGAGAGAGAGAGAGAGAGAGAGAGAGAGAGAGAGAGAGACAGCGAAGTTACTGTGAGGACACCATGTACAGCACAAGCCTATCAGGTGTCTGGGTTAGGGTTAGGGTTAGCCTATCAGGTGTCTGGGTTAGGGTTAGGGTTAGCCTATCAGGTGTCTGGGTTAGGGTTAGGGTTAGCCTATCAGGTGTCTGGGTTAGGGTTAGGGTTAGCCTATCAGGTGTCTGGGTTAGGGTTAGGGTTAGCCTATCAGGTGTCTGGGTTAGGGTTAGGGTTAGCCTATCAGGTGTCTGGGTTAGGGTTAGGGTTAGCCTATCAGGTGTCTGGGTTAGGGTTAGGGTTAGCCTATCAGGTGTCTGGGTTAGGGTTAGGGTTAGCCTATCAGGTGTCTGGGTTAGGGTTAGGGTTAGCCTATCAGGTGTCTGGGTTAGGGTTAGGGTTAGCCTATCAGGTGTCTGGGTTAGGGTTAGGGTTAGCCTATCAGGTGTCTGGGTTAGGGTTAGGGTTAGCCTATCAGGTGTCTGGGTTAGGGTTAGGGTTAGCCTATCAGGTGTCTGGGTTAGGGTTAGGGTTAGCCTATCAGGTGTCTGGGTTAGGGTTAGGGTTAGCCTATCAGGTGTCTGGGTTAGGGTTAGGGTTAGCCTATCAGGTGTCTGGGTTAGGGTTAGGGTTAGCCTATCAGGTGTCTGGGTTAGGGTTAGGGTTAGCCTATCAGGTGTCTGGGTTAGGGTTAGGGTTAGCCTATCAGGTGTCTGGGTTAGGGTTAGGGTTAGCCTATCAGGTGTCTGGGTTAGGGTTAGGGTTAGCCTATCAGGTGTCTGGGTTAGGGTTAGGGTTAGCCTATCAGGTGTCTGGGTTAGGGTTAGGGTTAGCCTATCAGGTGTCTGGGTTAGGGTTAGGGTTAGCCTATCAGGTGTCTGGGTTAGGGTTAGGGTTAGCCTATCAGGTGTCTGGGTTAGGGTTAGGGTTAGCCTATCAGGTGTCTGGGTTAGGGTTAGCCTATCAGGTGTCTGGGTTAGGGTTAGGGTTAGCCTATCAGGTGTCTGGGTTAGGGTTAGGGTTAGCCTATCAGGTGTCTGGGTTAGGGTTAGCCTATCAGGTGTCTGGGTTAGGGTTAGGGTTAGGGTTAGCCTATCAGGTGTCTGGGTTAGGGTTAGGGTTAGCCTATCAGGTGTCTGGGTTAGGGTTAGGGTTAGCCTATCAGGTGTCTGGGTTAGGGTTAGGGTTAGCCTATCAGGTGTCTGGGTTAGGGTTAGGGTTAGCCTATCAGGTGTCTGGGTTAGGGTTAGGGTTAGCCTATCAGGTGTCTGGGTTAGGGTTAGGGTTAGCCTATCAGGTGTCTGGGTTAGGGTTAGGGTTAGCCTATCAGGTGTCTGGGTTAGGGTTAGGGTTAGCCTATCAGGTGTCTGGGTTAGGGTTAGGGTTAGCCTATCAGGTGTCTGGTGGGGGTAGTTGGGACTCACCATTTCCCTCCAAAGTTCTCCGCCAGGATGGCAATCATCCTTTCCAGAGAGCCCAGCACGGCTCTGTGGACCATGACCGGACGGTGCATCTCTCCATCAGTCCTGGGAGACACAGGGAGGTTAGACCTGCCTGTCTGTCTGTCTGCCTGTCTGTCTGCAGGGAGGCCTCAGACACCAGGTAAGACACGCTTTAGAGCAGGGGTCTTCAACCCCAGTCCTGCATGTTCTAGATGTTTCCCTGCTCCAACACACCTGGTTCAAATGAATGGGTCTTTACCAACACCAGAAGAAGCCTGGTAATGACCCATTCATCTGAACCAGGTGTGTTGGAGCAGGGAAACATCTAGAACATGCAGGACAGGGGGGTCCCTGAGGACCAGGGTTGGAGACCACTGCTTTAGACAACACAGGATCCTCAAATGTTTCTTCACAAGGCGAAGAAAATACTTCTCAAAAAACAAAGACAAAAGTTATTTACACTTCATGTTACTGCAATTGAGTTACTCAATTGGATAAGAAGGATGATTGTATTAAGACGTGATACTCACCCAACATACTGGAGGTCAAATCTGATTGGAAGCTGGAAGTCCAACTGGATTGTGGCACACTGGTGCTGTCGACCAATGGCATCCTTGATCTGAATATCGATCTAGTACCAGCAGGATGTGAGCGTGTCAGTAACAGGTCACAGGTCAGTTTGAGCTGAAGCTAGTCATTGCTAAAATGGCAATATGGTTATAAAAGATTTAGCTAAATCTGCTGATGTTCTAGACAACTTCATATTGATTAAGCAAACATGGACACAGTACATTAATATTGAAGGCGTTTATGGCCAATGAGTGAATTCTGACCAATCAACTTCCCAGATGGCTCAAGCCCCTCCCCCTGACCTTTGGCCCATAAAAGGCTCCGTCTCCTGGGTTGAGTTCCCAGCGCTGGCCGAATTGCTGCAGACTCCTTTCCAGCTGCTACTCAGACAGAATGGGAGGGAGGACATCTCCGTCAGGGCGACCACACCACACAAAACAAGTGCTCCTTGAAGACGGTGCTTCAGAGCTAATTTATCTTTATTTCATCTCAACTATCTGGTCTAATCAGGCCCAGAGCTCCTTCAGGAGGCCTCCTTTACGGTGTATTTCACATCAAGATGGTTTCCTAAGAACAGACAACGGCTCTCATCTGTGAGCTAGGCATGACACATTCCAATGCCTGCATGCTGATTGGCTAAGTGGGCTCCATTACTCAGCATGTTTAGTGTGGAATTATCCACGAGGTGTGAGTTAGTGTGAAGACCCAACTGTCTGCACACGCACACATTTACACAGCTGGGCCAAGGGCTCCCCTGTACTTCATCCTACATTCCAAGTGTGTGTGCAGGACTCGCAACTAACGTTTTTTCCTCACTGTCCCACATTTTTTCAACCTTTCAAAACCAGTTTTTTGAAACTTTTTACAAAATATATTTTTTCAACCTTTCAAAACCTCTTCCTCGAAACTTAAAAAAAAATGTTTTGGGGAAATAAGGTTTGAAAAATATTTTCTACAAATTTTCGAAAGGTTTTAAAAATATTTCCTCTCTATTCTCCTGAGCCTCCCTAGTGTGTATCTAAGTGTGTGCACCTCCTCAGTGTGTATCTAAGCGTGTGTATCTAAGCGTGTGCACCTCCTCAGTGTGTATCTAAGCATGTGCACCTCCTCAGTGTGTATCTAAGCGTGTGTATCTAAGCGTGTGCACCTCCTCAGTGTGTATCTAAGCATGTGCACCTCCTCAGTGTGTATCTAAGTGTGTGCACCTCCTCAGTGTGTATCTAAGCGTGTGTATCTAAGCGTGTGCACCTCCTCAGTGTGTATCTAAGCGTGTGTATCTAAGCGTGTGCACCTCCTCAGTGTGTATCTAAGCGTGTGCACCTCCTCAGTGTGTATCTAAGCGTGTGTATCTAAGAGTGTGCACCTCCTCAGTGTGTATCTAAGCTTGTGTATCTAAGCATGTGCACTTCTTCAGTGTGTATCTAAGCGTGTGCACCTCCTCAGTGTGTATCTAAGCGTGTGTATCTAAGCGTGTGCACCTCCTCAGCAGTGTCCCACAGCTCCGGCTGGCCCAAGTACGGGGAGGGGCGCGTGGAGAGCAGGCAGTGGAAGGAGAAGCCAAACACCTCGTACACCCTCCTGACGAAGTCCAGACACCCCAGAATCTCCTGCTCCAGCTGGGGGGAGGAAGAGAGAGAAGGGGGGAGAGACGAGGGAACAACGTTAGCATCGGAGGACAGGCGTATCGCATGCTGAGCGAGCCAGTGTTTCCCCTAAGGGGGCGCCTGGCCCCCCCAACGGCACCCCCCGCCCCCTCTGGAAGGTCAAGTTAATTTTGTATGTTTTTAAAATTTGTATTATTTTTATTTATTTTTATATAGCGCCAGATCACAAAATAAGTCATTTAAGGTTACCTTTCCTATAAAACAGGTCTATAGCTTACTCTTTTATTAAACAAACTAAATGGCCTTATGTCATTTCTGTCTCTACATGGTCCCTACACTGCGAGCCAAAAGCAGATTCTGGGAATCGCGAGGGTCAATTCTCAAGAACGAGCTGGGAGGTTCTGTCGCCGTAGCGACGGTCTATTCCTAAACGCCGGGCTGATTGAATTAGCTACATGGAGAAAAACTAATCGCTGGTACACGATCACGGGACTGGGCCACTAACAGAACCACTAACAGCCCAGCACAGACCCACTCTTCTCCTGTCGTCCCCAGGGACTTTTCCCCTGGGGACGGGCTTTAGCTTACAGGGTGAAACAGTCAGGAGGTGCACCCTATAGACGAAACAAAGCTCTCCATTCAGGAGGACTGAGGCCGTAGAGAACGAGAGTCAGGAGATCTCCTTTCAACACCTTCCAGTCCAGTGCCTCTACGAACTGACTGCTTCTTCACTTAAATCGATTTCTTCAGGTTTAGATAAAGTTTTGACCGAGTGTGTGTGTGTGTGTGTGTGTACCTGCTCAGGCGTGCAGAAGATGTGCGCGTCGTCCTGGCAGAACCTGCGGACCCGGGTGAGACCCCCCAGAGCTCCGGAGAGCTCGTTACGGTGCAGCGCCCCGAAGTCGGCCCAGCGAAGAGGCAGCTCCCTCCACGACCTGACCCGCTGCTCGAACATCAGGCTGGAGGGAAGGGTGTGAGGACGTGAGTGTGTGTGTGTGTGTGTGTGTGAGTGTGCGTGTGTAGGTGAGTCAGGTGGCTGAGCGGTTAGGGAATCGGGCTAGTAATCAGAAGGTTGCCGGTTCGATTCCTGGCAGTGCAAAATGACGTTGTGTCCTTGGGCAAGGCACTTCACCCTACTTGCCTCTGGGGAATGTCCCTGTACTTACTGTAAGTCGCTCTGGATAAGAGCGTCTGCTAAATGACTAATGTAAATGTGTGTGGGGGGGAATACTAGCATGCGTGTGTGTTGAGAGGTACAGTCACGTGTGTGTGTTCTCACCAGTGTGCGGGGCAGTTCATGGGTTTCAGAGCATAGGTCTGTGTGTTTTCTGACGTCACAGTGAACATGTTCTCACTATAGTGCTCCCAGTGCCCTGAGCGCTCCCACAATGCAGTGCTGTACAGGGTAGGGGTCACAACCTCACTGAAGCCCCGCCTCCGATACTCACTCTAGCAGATGGCAGAAGGGAGGTGAGGGAGGAGGAGGGGGAGAGTGTTATTTTGGGTAATGTAGAGTTCAGACAGTGAATAAGCAGTAATTGAGGAGTTGTTAGTATAATATCCTGACTACTGATGAGAATACTGCTGTGTTGAGGATGCAGTTAGACCTGAGTGTGTGTGTGTCAGTACCTTTATGAAGTCGGTGAGTGTGTTGTAGATGTGGGCTCCTTTAGGCAGGAAGAAACAGCTTCCAGGGCTGACCTCGTTAAAGAAGAACAACTCCTGATCCTGAGGGAGGAACAAAGACAACATCTCTCTCTCTCCCCTCCCTCCCCACGTCCCTCCCCCCTCCCCTCCCCCCCCCTCCCCTCCTCCCCCTCCCTGACGTCCCTCCCTGACGTCCCTCCCCCCTCCCCACGTCCCTCTCGCGGGCCGCACCGTTCCAATGCGGCGGTGGTCTCTCTTCCGCGCCTCTTCCTGTTCCTTCTCCCACCGTTCGCGCTCCTTCGCTCCTGGGAAGGCCACGCCCATGAGTCGCATCACGCCTGTGACCCCCGCCATCGTCACAGGAGACACCTGGACAGGGGAGAGAGAGAGGTGGAGGGAGAGAGATGGAGAGATTGGCAACATCAGAAAGAAGCAACGGGGGGGGTGAAGAGACGGAGGAAAAAGAGAGAGAATTGAAAACGGGGGGAGGAGATGGAGAGAGAGAGAGAGAGAGAGAGAGAGAGAGAGAGAGAGAGAGAGAGAGAGAGAGAGAGGATGAGAAAGGGGCAGCAGCTGATGTGTGTGTTTCCAGCGCCCTGTGTTTACAAGTGATCAGAGCAGGAAGCTGGGCCAGTGACAAAAACAACATCCTGCACCAGCTGCCGTTTCCATGGAAGCCCAGTCCGCCCAGCACCAGAGCAGTACGGAAACCCCAGACTGTCCCAGTATCAGACAGGGAGGATATTCCATCCTGCCCTCCAGTCCAGTGGTCATCACAGGGGAGAGGAGAGGGGGGGTTGAGCACACAAGCCTGTGTGCATTGGGTCTTCGCCACAGCCCCAGTTGTGGGTTTATTGTAGTTGGGACTGAACTGCCAGTTCCATGTTTGTTTACCATGTCTGACTGCCAAAGCACAATGTGCAGAGCCCCGACAGTAGAACAGACAACAAAGATAAACAATGTCTACATTCCAGGGAATAAACAAACAGTACTGCTAAGCACAGCTGGCAACAATGAATAGAATAGTTTACTAATCTAAGGTGGACTGCGATTAGCATCCAATGGAGTTCTACATCATTAGAGAAGGAGACAAACACACACACCTGGAGCATCTTGAAGGCCTTGATCAGGCCTGTGTGTGGGAGGAGAGGACCACTGCACACTCCTATGCTGTCTCCATACCTAACACACAAAACAACACATGGGACTGAGTGAGTGTTTTATTAGAGAAGTGAAGTCTTGAAAGAGGAGCAACTGTGTGCATGTGTGTGTGTGTGTGCGTGTGTCACACACCTGTAAACTGGGATGGTAGAACCTACAGTCTGCTCGTCGATCAGCTGGAGTCTTAACTTACAGTCCTAAAAACCAGAAAACAGTATTTAGACACCGTCAAACACGCACAGACACAATACACATCATCGAAGCCTGTACAATTCTATTTAGGAGTAAACACCCAGTCAAATGATAGTGTTTCACAGACACACCTTCCACCTCACATTCCTCCATGGTGAGTAATATCAAAAGATAATTACCAATGTCAACATGTTTAAACACTCAATTAGACACGCGGCAACAAGCACAGTGTTACAGAATACAGTCTAGCGCGTCATCACTGGCACTGCATTCCACTATCAACACAGATGTCGCTTCACCCAAATATTCAATAGATAAAATAACAAAATAATCACAAAATAAAGAAGGGCAGGGTGGTGTGCACTATAGAGCAAACCCTGTGTTTTATTAGAATCGGTCAAAAGCCAGCGTCATCGCACACAACCAGAGATGAATGACCTCTGACCTGGAAGAGTTCTTTGGCTTCCTGCACGCTCAGCTCCAGTCTGGAGAGAGGAAGTGGAAGCGCGGCGGCTTGCCGGCATCTCTGCTCCACCTCAGTGAGACACAGGGCACTGGGGGAAGGGTCGCAGGACAGGGCAAGAGGCAGGTCATCGACAGGTCAGGGTGGAAGCTGTAAACAGTCCTTCACTCACCTCTGACCCCTTTATGCAGATTAAAGAGGAGTGGCTTCACTGGGTTAAGGTGACATGCTGTATGCTGACTGGACCCTCACACTGTGAGATTTACTGCTTTCCCAGAGCCCTGCCTTATCCAGGAGTGTCTCTCACCTGTTCTCCAGCCTGTGGTCGCAGAAGAGCCCCGTGTCTGACGCTCCTTCCCTGCACAGCTCCGCCCCGAAACTCCCCTCCAACACCCCTCCCAGGACGCACGCCCCTGTCCTCCACAGCACCTGGAGGAGAGAGGGAAGGAACAAGGTTTTCTTCGGGTAAATGAGACCGTTCCTCGGTTTGGTGGAGCGTGAGAAGGTCCCTGAGGGGGCGTACGTGTTTGCCGTCGTCGCTGTCGAAGCCCAGCAGCTGCAGTTCACAGTCGTCCTCCAGGGGGCGCTGCAGTTCCCACAGCTCCCCGTTCACTCTGGACACCAGCGCTCCTGTAAGCCTGTGGGTGAGATGGGAGAGGAAGTTAGCAAGAGGGAACACTCAAAAACCACTGACTCATCACCATCGGCATGAGTACCAATACAGTACAGTACAATTGAATTGAATGTGTTTTTAACATACTAGTTATAGTGTATTGTATTGTATATGTTGATGATTGTAAATTTCGGGGCAATTCAGTTTTTACTTCAAGGCCGAGGTGTTCGTTGTATGGTTTCTTATCAATAAATCATTAACTACTACCACACAGGCCCTATTTCACCCTCCTCAGTGTGAATCTGCCTCCTAACAAGTGACATCTGACAACGGCCTCACTCAGGAGTATCGAAAGGTAAAAAGAATAAAAAGATTGGTGATGACAAAATCCAAACAGAAATGAAAGACTCTAAAGGTGTGTGTGTGTGTGTGTGTGGGGGGGTTTAGCCTGTATGAGGTCTTCTACATGTTGGAGGTGAGGACATGAGGGTCAGTTACCGTGCGTTCTGGGCGATGAGTAGAGGTGTGGTGAAGCCGGCTGTGGCCTTTGCTGTCCTGCCGTCAGCCAATCGGACGCTGAGGATCTCCTTGTCGCCGAGTGTTCTCCTCTCATCGCCCCGCCTCTCCTGGAGAGACTCAAACAGCCGCACGCGCTCAGACCGGCCGGGGGATTCCTGCAACTGGGGGGGGGGGGGGGGGGGGGGTTAAGTAATGAAAAAGGGGGGTGAGTTAGATTCTGAGAACCATAAATAATTATAGATAAAAATGTAAAACAATCCGCATCCACACAGAGAGAGAGACTGATGGGCAAGCAGAGAAGTTGTGAGACCAGCTAAGTCCATAACCTAAATTCTAATATGGAAGTATATGCCACATCTTTATGGTTATGCTAATACACAGCAATACAGGCACCAAGCCATGTCACACAACCAGTGCATTCTGCAAACAGCCCTGTGTGAGCTTTCAAAACAGTTCATGACATTCATTGACTGACAGGTGTGAAAGAGTAACGCGTTTGACTTAATAATACCAAGGCTAATTGGCACACAGTCCTATTAATACTACACCCCTTTTTGGTTCGCTAGCTACCCTACATATCTAAGCTGCTGTAAGTAACTGTCAAATACTAGTCAAGACTGATTTCATTCCTGTGATCCAGCTTTGTTAACCTTGCAGTGATCCAGCTTTGTTAACCTTGCACACCTTGCTATACCGCCTGTGAAAACGAAGAACCGCACGTAACGTTCGACAGATGGGAAACCGTAATAGCACAGTAACCACCATCCTCAGTCAAGGAATATCTAAAACTCCACGGTCATAACATTTTACAATCGTCCCCAACACTGCATGCGGCCATAACACCGGAAGAGTGATACAAATGAACGAGAAAGTTGATTGGACCGAACAGGAAGGAGGCGGAATCTTGTGACGCAGAGGAAAGTGCTCGTTCACGAGCCTCAGTTAGAATGCGCGCTCACTAATCAGCACATGCGGTGGATGGGCCAGATTCAGACGAGGACGCAAAAGGGACAGCTTGAAATTAACAGTAAACAAGAAAACAATATTATTTTGGTATCATACATAACTAAATATTTACTTCCGCCTACATACCGCTGCTATTATTACATGGTAATACGCAGAATAAGCCCATCCAAATTACTGTAGCTCACTGAAACGGTGCAGCGGCTAAAAATGACTGGTCATACTGGGCAACTGGTGAAGGGCTGACATCGAGCATCTCTCAAGTTGAGGACTAAGCAAGTGAAATAAAACACCAACGTTGGACTCGGAAAAAGCCAACAGCTTTGATATCGTTGTGACGGTCTTTACATTTTTAATAGCCTGTAGCTAAACTACAAAATGCTGAAACGGTCGCTCTAATAGTTGACTATTTTATTGTCCTGTCAAACTGTCTTCGGGTTGTAATTTTTTTCTCTTTCAAACTGTTTACAGTTTTAAATAACGATTAAATTGTGTTGTACCAACTTTTGTCAGTAAAGATACATTCTGACTGCAGTGGCTGTCAACGACTGATGTAACCAAGTTCTATTCTTTTGCAATACTGAGTGCAAATTATTCTTTAAAATGTTGGAATTATTTATGAAGACACAGTTTAAATACAAGTCTTATTTATAGCTATGAAAAATACACGCATTGATCTAAAGCGTGTATAATTACTTAAAACTAATACACGCTATTCTCACCAATAAACGACAAATATGGTCACATTTTAGGGACCTCGCTGGCTGTATGATCATGTGGAAGGTTTTACTAGGGCCAGTTTATATCCACTTGGGGGCGCTACGGCCTGTGTAACTAAAGCGCTTTCAATAGAGGGCTATGAGGAATCTGTTAGCAATATGACCGTCTCTGAAACAGTCGCACTTCAAACATACATACGGTCTAGCCGTGGTGGGGTGCACTGCAACAGTCAAATGCGGTTCCCAGGCACCATATCCTGCACCCTCAGAGATAACGCAACAGACACGAACTCAGTCTTCAGTAGCAAATACAAAATGTAGGGAAAATGTGCTTTTCTTGTGGAAGCGTCTCGATAGCCAGTAAAATCTATTGGCACATTAAGTATAGGGGCCGATATGACAATGTGATTGTTTAGCTAAGAATTACGTGACCGACTCCGGCTGTTAACATGTAGGCCTAGATGTGCTCAATTTACGCGAAAATTATGGTTTAAAAAAAGATCTACCCTTACACAAACATCTGGGAATCAAGAATATCGCTTTCTGTGCCAATACAGATCTACATATAGGGTGAGCGTGAGATCCAAAAAAGTCACATTCCTGGATTTTTGTGGTGTACCTGCCTTCCTTAACAGTTAGTACCGATCATTGGTAAGACTCATCTACCAGACTATATGATAAAATCCAATAATATAACTAAAGCCACAATATTAACCTACAGGATGAATAACAAATCACTGCTCCCCTCCTCTCAAATGTGCTTTAACAGCAGTCTTGTTGTTTGATAAACATGTATGATCAGGGGCAAGGACAGGAGATTTGGACCAAATGACAATATCTTCATGTATGTTATACCAAGTGTGTCAAACCCTGAAGTGTGGTAAAGGACTGTCCAACCGTGTTCATGGAGACATCGCCATGTAGGGTTGCGCTCCTACCCCAGTTATGACTAGCATGATTCATCTTGTGATCCCAGCTAAATGATTACAAACAGGCTCACTAGATTAGAGTTGAAGCTAAATCCTCCAGGGAAGATTCTCTCCATGAACAGGGTCGGGCAACACTGTTCTAGAACACAGAGGACAATATGGACGAACGTGACAGTCATTTGTTCTGTCTGGACATCACTGGATGATCTTGGCAAGAAAAAAACAAACCAAAACAAAAGACATTGTGAAGGGTGTGTGTTCACTGTGACTGTGCGAGGTAAAGAGTGTGACTTAACTAAAGAGAAGAAACCTAGAGCACCTGAAAGGACTGGACACTCAAAGATCTGTGATAAAGCATCATTGATGACAACAACAATAATATGCAATGCATCTAATCAGTAGGAGAGAGAAAAAAAAAAAACATGATACACTCAATTTCCTCACATCTTAAGCATTTTTCACCCTGGAAGTTTTCCAACAAACTTCTCAGGAACTCAAGAGTACATGACTTATTTACAAACACTTTTCAAATACATCCATCCGTGGGGTCAGTAGCTGTTAACCCTAAGCTGCAGCAGGGAGGGGGGGGGGGTTGGGGAGGGTCATCTACAGAGGGTGGATGATCTGCTACAGCAGAGGGCCATGCACACATCAGACTGGCCAGGCTGGCACTAGTTAGCTGTCACTTGGGAGGAACCAGCGTGAATCACAGGTTACATTGTTGTACAAACTGTAGAAGCAGGTTGGTGGTACTGTAGGACCAATTCAACAAAACACTGCACACATACACATTGTACTGCGGTCTTCGCATTTCCTAATTTACATTGATTTCCATTCACTTCAATGAAAGCTTGCTGCCTGTCTTCTGGTGGCATGTAGCATCTGAGTGCAGGTGACAGATCAGCATTGTGGGACAGGGGCGGAGAGACCCTCGTCCTAACCATGAACACTTGACATTGACCAAGACTTGTATGAGCATAATGGATGTTCATTGGATTCCTATCAAGTTTGCTAAATGGCGCCGTTTCCATGAGGCAAATACACAGGTGGTTTGTATTAGTTGCCTTTTACATCAATCATGGTATAAGGAGCAAGACAGACTGAAGCATGGGTAGAGTTAAGAAATAAATCGAATAACGAAAAAAGGAAAATGAAAACAAAAGGGTGAATGTGCATGAGCAAAGTATCCAGCCAATCTCGTTCCTCTCTGCCTGTCAGGCAGCAGCAGATATACGTAGAGGCAGCATGTGGAATTGAGTAACTTATTTTTTTTCTTTACACTTGACATGAAGTTCACAGCCCTCCAAAAAAGAGAAAAATGAACCAAAGTTCTAAATAACAAAGCAGTGGTGAGAGATCACATGTCAGCATATTCAATTACTCTACTTGAAACAAAGAAAAAAAAAAAAAACTGTGACCAGATGTACAGTTAAGAGTCCATGAATGACAGCGACGTTCTCCAAGAAGGTACCTTCCTCTCGTTGGGTTGAAACTCTGGATTTTATTTAAGTCAATGTACACACAGTGACCCAACTGGAGTCAGCAGGTTGAAAAGTCAAACCTACATACAGGACTCAGCTTTCACTAGGGAGTTTCTTCACAACTCGTTTTCACCTTAATATCTGTACCAACACACCTAAAGTTCACTCAGCAGAGGAAGAACTGTTTTGCAGTTTGAGTCTCAAGCTAGATGAGATGATCATCGTCCTCTTGGGAAAAAAAACGAAAGGTTCTTGAAGCAATAAAACACAAGCGACTCGGTTCAGTCTGCAGATCTTTAAACTTTAGATAATATACATGAAAAATAGACTGAAGAGTGGAAAGTTGTAAATGACGAGGAAGAAGGTTACTATCAACAATATGATACAATCTGTGAGGTGTGTGGTGGGGAACAGTAAACTGATCGTTCCAATTCAAAACCTCTTAAAGATAATCCAGACCTACTGAGAAGAGAATGATTGAATTAAGAGCGAACACACGCTAAGGGAAGTAAAGAGGTTTGGAACTCAAAACTCTGATAACTACATTACCGCTTATGACTTCAGACCCTTCATAACTCCCAGACCGCCCACCCACCCACCCACCCACCTCTCTCTCTCTCTCCCCCCCTCCTCTCTTACACTCTCTCTCTTACTCTCTCTCTCTCTGTCTCTCTCTCTCACACACACACACACACACACACACACACACACACACACACACACACACACACACACACACACACACACACACACACACACACTGTGAATGAGTTTTCACATCTTACATCAGACAGAAGCAGAGAGAAGAACTGGAATAAAAATAACCACCTGCTGTTTGTTACTGTCTGCTTGTTGTCTTCTTCCGAGTTCATCTCCCTGTTCTCAACTGAACACCCTGGGGGGGGGGGGAGGGAGGGATGAAGGGGTGGAGGGGGCAGACTTGAGTTGGACTGCATGTTTGACAAGCTTGTACTGTACAGTAGAGTGAAGAGATAAAAGGCTAATTTACATGTAGGTTTGAACATCTATTTACATTGAGCTTAAATGGAAGGAGGGAGGTGTGTCTGGGGCAGGAGAGGGTGACTAGCTGGGTTCATACCAGGAGGGCTGCACGAGCTCGGCCTCTGATGCCTAGTAAGGTGTGGGCTCTTTTGTCCAGCTTGTAGTGGGAGGGTGACACTTCAGTAGCGAGGGGGCAGGAAGGGTCTTTTGGGGGGATGGAAGGGAGCCCCCTGTCCTCGGCCGAAAGGGGGCCCAGGGCGCTTGCCCCCCCGGAACACGTGGGGGTCATGGTTGGGGTGGGTGGGGGGGCCTCGAGCTCTCAGCAGGGGTCTTTGGCTCATAGGGGCTGGAAGGATGGGGGGGCGAGGGGAGGGGTTAGGCAGGCGCAGGAGGGAGACCGGAGGGGAGGGGCGGCGGGGGTTTCGGGGCACAGCCGGGGGGCTCGTAGGGGGCCTCTGTAGAGAGGGGGCCTGTGGGCGGGGAGGGATGGTGTCACCTGAGGGGGAGGGGGGAGGAGGGGTGGAGGAGGATGTGGGAGATGGAGGAGTTATGTTGAGCCCTTCCTTCACTCTTCCTAGTAAGGGAGGGGGGGGCCCAGGGGCCCCCGGGCGATGCAGGGGGGGAGCATGACGGGGGGTGAAATGCTCTTTAACCGTACCGGAGCGGGGTAGCTTCGGAGGTTCCCCAAGGAGAGATAACATGAGGGGCACGGGCCCACCTTTACCCCCCCGCGGACCCCCAATACCCCCACGATCTGCCCCATCTGGCCGGCTGGGGGGAGGGAGGGGCAGGGGCCGGTCTACAGGGACCAGAACTCCACCCACCATGACAGCAGAGGGGGGGCCTGGGAAGTTACGATTGTGAGGCGGGGCTTGGGGCATGGGAGGTGGAGGGGGGCGAGGGATGGGGGGAGGGGGAGAGCTGAAGAAGGGGGAGGGAGGGGGAGGATGCTGGTGCAGGTGAGCGGGATGGTTCTGGGGGTTGTCCCCATGGTAACCCATCTGGAACTGGGTGGGGGGTTGACCGAGTGGGGGGGGAGGATGGCCAAGGAGGGTGTGAGGATGAGGGGGGAGGAGGTGAGGGGGAGGCGGTGGGGGCATGGGGGGGCACGTGTCGGGGGAGGCGTTGAGAGGGGGGGGGGCGCCGTGAGGGTGTGAGGGGGAAGGCGGCTCCACGTAACTCCCTTCTTCATACCACATCCCACCCCCGGGACGCCCACCTGCCCCGCCCCCGTGCCGCATGCCTCGACCAATCACGCGGATGCTCTCCACGGTCTGGATGCGCTCCCCGGGCTGCAGACGGTTGGAGTAGTTCAGTGTGTGGATGGGGGCTCCTTCTGTGCAGGGGGACACCAGGGTCTCTATGCGGTGGTACTGCCCCTCCGCGCCCTCTCGTCCCGGGGACCCACCCTGCCGTCCTCGACCCTTCTCCTCCCTGCGTCCGCCCAGCCCTCCGTCCTCGGAGCCGCTGCTGGCCTTGCGGGAGCCCGCGGACGCTCTCCTCTCCCCGGACGCTCGCTCGCCTGCGTGGAACCTCCCCTGGAGGGGATGCCCTTCCTTCTTAGCCTTCAACTCAGCGAGGGACAGAGACGAACTGCCGGACAGCTTCCTGGTCTTCAGCGCTTGCACCTCCTTGGTCTTGGCGGAGCTCTTCCCAGCAGGCACCTTCTTCCCGCCTCCGTAACTCTGTCCTTGGGAGGAGGAGGAGGAGGAGCACAGGAAGTTGCCGTCACTGCTGCTTCCTGTGGGGGTGATGACGGCGTCCCAGGGGTCACTGCGGTAGGCTGTGGGTGAAAGGTTGTGACCCCCAGGGTCACCCCCCAGGGTGTCCATGATCTCGTCCTGGGTGGGGGTACCCCCGGTCTCGTCTCTCACGGGGGTCCCGTCCACCCCCTCCCCCCCCAAGAGGGGGCTCCCGTCCCCCAGCCCCAGGCTGAAGCCAGGGTTCCCCTGGAGGAAGCTGTTGATCTTAGACTCTAAACTGGGGGGAGAGACGCAGGCAGCAGGGGCGGAGGGGGGAGGGGGGGGCGGACTACACTCTCTCTCTTTCTCCCAGTCCCTCGTTCGCCCCGTCTCTCGTTTCAGGCTGTTCCCCAGGGGGGGTTTAGAAGTGGGTGGAGCCTTCGCTGAAGAGGATTCTGGGGAAGAGCGGGAGGGGGGGGCGGAGGAGGAGGGGGGGTTTCCAGTGACACTTTGAAGCAGAGATGAAAGACCTGGGGAGAGAGAGGGGTATTCAGAGAGACAGAGACAGAGACAGAGACAGAGACAGAGACAGAGAGAGAGAGAGAGAGAGAGAGAGAGAGAGAGAGAGAGAGAGAGAGAGAGAGAGGATTTGGGAGATAATTACAGCATATACACAGTAACAAGAGAAGCCCATTAACCACATCCTTGCAATCTCAGGCATAAATTAAAATGTAAAACAATAAATTAAAAAAAAGACAAAACAAAATCTCTCAACATTTAGTACTCTTATACTGCCGCACAAATTCACAAGACAAACAAAATACAATATCCATGTGTGCCTGAGATTGTATATTTACCCACACCCAGCTCTCTCATAACGACACGCCCTTCAATGTGTGTGTGTGTGTGTGTGTGACACAAGGCCATAATCATGATACATATCCCCCCCCAATATTAAAATCTGGTCAAAATGTTCCCCCCCCCCCCAATATATTGATATAAAAATATAAATGTGCTACGCTACGACAGGCAACCACGCACGCTGTCCCAAATGATCAGAACATTTGTAATTCGGCCCCCCCAATGTTGACTCCATGGCTACGGCCTTGGTGTGACAGAGTGTGTGTGTGTGTGTCTCACCCTGAGTGCTGGTCTTGGACAGTGTGTGTGTGTGTGTCTCACCCTGAGTGCTGGTCTTGGACAGTGTGTGTGTGTGTCTCACCCTGAGTGCTGGTCTTGGACAGTGTGTGTGTGTGTGTCTCACCCTGAGTGCTGGTCTTGGACAGTGTGTGTGTGTGTGTCTCACCCTGAGTGCTGGTCTTGGACAGTGTGTGTGTGTGTGTCTCACCCTGAGTGCTGGTCTTGGACAGTGTGTGTGTGTGTGTCTCACCCTGAGTGCTGGTCTTGGACAGTGTGTGTGTGTGTGTCTCACCCTGAGTGCTGGTCTTGGACAGTGTGTGTGTGTGTGTCTCACCCTGAGTGCTGGTCTTGGACAGTGTGTGTGTGTGTGTCTCACCCTGAGTGCTGGTCTTGGACAGTGTGTGTGTGTGTGTCTCACCCTGAGTGCTGGTCTTGGACAGTGTGTGTGTGTGTGTCTCACCCTGAGTGCTGGTCTTGGACAGTGTGTGTGTGTCTCACCCTGAGTGCTGGTCTTGGACAGTGTGTGTGTGTCTCACCCTGAGTGCTGGTCTTGGACAGGGCGCTCAGGATGCCCTCAGGGGAGATGTCTACTCGAGACAGGATGCTGGCCAGGGCGGGGCTGGGCGGGGCCGGTTTGGAGGAAGATGATTGGCCAGAGGGGGTGGTGGGGGTTCTGGGAGAAGGCCGAGAGACAGGGCTCACTGCTGGGAAGGCAGAGAGAGAGAGAGGCAGGGTCAACTCACTGTTTTAACAACAACACTGACTTATCCATCCATCCATTCTCAATCTCTAACTCTCTGTTCATTTGTACGTTCGTTTGACAGAACACACACACACACACACTGTATAACACCATGACACACACACTGTATAACACCATGACACACACACACACACACACACACTATATAACACACACACACTATATAACACCATGACACACACACTGTATAACACCATGACACACGCACACACACACTATATAACACACACACACACACACACTATATAACACCATGACACACACACACTGTATATAACTCCATGACACACACACACACACACTGTATATAACTCCATGACACACACACACACACTGTATATAACTCCATGACACACACACACACACTGTATATAACTCCATGACACACACACACACTGTATATAACACCATGACACACACACACACTGTATATAACTCCATGACACACACACACACACACACACTGTATATAACTCCATGACACACACACACACACACACACACACTGTATATAACACCATGACACACACACACACTGTATATAACTCCATGACACACACACACACACACTGTATATAACTCCATGACACACACACACACACTGTATATAACTCCATGACACACACACACACACGCACACGCACACACACACACACTGTATATAACTCCATGACACACACACACACACACTGTATATAACTCCATGACACACACACACACACACACACACTGTATATAACACCATGACACACACACACACTGTATATAACTCCATGACACACACACACATACACACACTGTATATAACACCATGACACACACACACACTGTATATAACTCCATGACACACACACACACACACACTGTATATAACACCATGACACACACACACTGTATATAACTCCATGACACACGCACACACACACACACTGTATATAACTCCATGACACACACACACACCTGTGTTCTTCATGGCGGACGTGATGGAGCTCAGTATGGAGCTGATCTTGCCCAGGTCCACATTGGCCAGGTTCACCCCCAGAGAAGGGTCCAGTCCCTGGCCAGCCGAGGGGGCAGCAGCCCCTGTGGGGGCTGGGGCCGGGGCTGGGGCTGGGGCCGGGGCTGGGGGGCCCGTCTTTTTGGAGAAAGGGTCAGGGGGGGTTTTGGTGGGCGTGGGTGAAGGGGAGGGTTTGGAAGCTGCTGCTGATTGGACAGGCTTGGTTGTCTTGGAAGCGCAGGATGTCTTGTCTGTCTTGTTTTCCACTGCTGGAAACAACACAGAGAGTTAGAGCTGCACATCAGTCCTGCGCCGCTTCAAATCACGCTGGAGGAGGAAAACACGTCTGGCTCACAACCAGGAAACCTGAGCCCCGCCCGGACAGCATCCCAGCAGGATCACCCCTCCACCCCCCAGCCCCGACCCATCACCCCTCCACCCCCGACCCTCCACCCCCGACCCTCCACCCCCGACCCTCCACCTCCTGGCAGGATCACCCCTCCACCCCCGACCCTCCACCCCCGACCCTCCACCTCCTGGCAGGATCACCCCTCCACCCCCGACCCTCCACCCCCGACCCTCCACCTCCTGGCAGGATCACCCCTCCACCCCAGACCCCTCCACCCCTCCACCCCAGACCCCTCCACCCCTCCACCCCAGACCCCTCCACCCCCGACCCCTCCACCCCTCCACCCCCGACCCCTCCACCCCTCCACCCCAGACCCCTCCACCCCTCCACCCCTCCACCCCCGACCCCTCCACCCCCGACCCTCCACCTCCTGGCAGGATCACCCCTCCACCCCCGACCCTCCACCCCCGACCCTCCACCTCCTGGCAGGATCACCCCTCCACCCCAGACCCCTCCACCCCTCCACCCCAGACCCCTCCACCCCTCCACCCCAGACCCCTCCACCCCCGACCCCTCCACCCTCCACCTCCTGGCAGGATCACCCCTCCACCCCCGACCCCCCCACCCCCTTCCCCCAGCTCCGACCCCCCAGCTCACCTATGATGCTGGTGTCCGTCTCCTCCTCAGACAGCTCCATGTCCTCCAGGACTCTGTTGTCCCCGGCTCTCCCCAGCTCTCCGTCATCCATGGCCCGGCCGTCCAGCTCGGGGTCAAAGGTCATGCTGCCCCCCCGGCCGGCCCCCAGCTCCAGGAAGGGGGAGTCCGAGCCGGTGGGCGAGGGGGCGTCTTCGGAGGGCGAGGGGACGGGGGAGTCCTCGGAGCCGGGGAGTGTGGACTTGAGGGCGTCGAGCTTCCTCTTGAGGCTGGACACACGGTTGGCGAAGGTGTTGTAAGCCTGCGGAGAGAGGACGGGAGACACCTGAGAGGAGACACCTGAGAGGAGGCACCTGAGAGGAGGACCCGACAGAGGAGGACCCAACAGAGGAGGACCCGACAGAGGAGGACCCGACAGAGGAGGACCCGACAGAGGAGGACACAGAGAGAAACCACCGGAAAACCGTCTGCACTCGTGTGTTTTCGGCAGGTACTCACGTTGGCCACGATCTTGACCTCTTTGTACTGCATCTCGTAGAAGACATCCGCGTTTCCCAAAGCCTCCAACAGAGGGGGCCCTGCGCTCAGCTGGGTCTCCAGGAAGCTCACAAACTCCTGAAGCTTCAGGCTGCTGTCTTCAAAGTCCTTGGAAAACTTGTTTCCTTCTGCCTTGTCTGGGTTCAGAGAGAAACACGGTTTAGGAGTGAGTGAGAGAGAGGGAGTGAGAGTGAGAGTGAGAGAGAGGGAGTGAGTGAGAGAGTGAGAGTGAGTGAGAGAGAGTGAGAGAGAGGGAGTGAGTGAGAGGGTGAGAGAGTGAGAGAGAGAGGGAGGGTAATCTGGATGCAGAAGGAAGGTGTGGAGGTGTGAGCGACATGATGACAGAGCGTGTGACACGGTGACCCCCTCCTGACCTTTGAGTCTCTTGAGGGCTTCGGTGCTGCCGACATCCACCCTGAGAGCCGTCAGCTGCTTCTCCTTCATCTCCTCCTCCGCCACCACACGCTTGTAGCCACACAGCTGCTCTATGAACGACTGAGGCTGGAGGAGGAGACATTGTGTAAAGGTGGGGCAGAGTAAAGAGAGGGAGGAACAGTGACGAGGACAGAGGGGATATCGCTGAGCGTTTCACCTCAAAATAAACATCACCTGCATCCCAGACCACTGTGACTATTATATAGATGATAAAAAATTACTTACTGTGAACTCAGCCACTATCTTGGACTTGAGAGCAGCTTTGGGGTTGGCTGAGGCTGAGGGCAAAGCAGACATACATGAGCTGAACTACATCTGTGTGTCGAGACAAGAACGAGAAACAGACCAGATGGAGCAGAGGACAAGTATGAGGATCAAGTTTCTCTCTCTCGGAGAGGATTTACCTGGTACAGGTGTGGTCTCTTTCTCTTTGACTTTCTCTTTCTCCCTCTCTCTCTCCTTGTCCTTCTCTTTGTCTCTCTCCCTCCGTGCCAGGGTGGTTTTCAGAAGGGAGATGAGCTCTTCGGGGTAGACGCTTCTCTCCTCCCAAATGGTGAAGATCCTTTCCACTGACCTCCGTACCTTTACATCCCTGACAGGTCAGAGGTCACCGGTCAGAGGTCACGGCATGACGACTTCTCAGCAATTATCACCTTAATACATGAGTGAATGGCTACTGTTGACAGATGCGTGCGTTCAGTTTGGGTGAGTGAGTGGGGGGTGCAGCGCACTCACGTGACCAGCAGGGCGGCTCTGGGGAGAACCTCTGCGAAGGCAGGTCGGTACACTATGGCGTTTTTCCTCTTGCAGTTCTGGATGACGTCGTTGGCAAGGTAGAAGAGGTTCAGGCGGTGGTTGGTGTCCGCTAAAGTCAGGACGAGGAGGAGGAAGTTCAGAGTCATGGACAGAGTTCAGACACGAGCAGAGGCCTGCCTGCTTGTGTTTGAGTCCTGAGGGAACAGAGGCCTAATCAGTCTGAAGCCAGGCCTGCGTAACTGCAGACAGCTTGGGAGAACAGCAACCAACAGTTCCAAACACACGTTCTGGACTAAACACAGTCTCGATTGAAAATGACTTCATTTCGAACACCAAAACAAACCTATGTAACTTCGGAAGTCCACATGTCTGTATACATATCAAGCGATCAGACACTCCCTGACACCTCCATCAAACCCACACCCTCCAGCGTGCTGCAACAGATGTTCTGGTCATCACACATCTATTCAAGAACCAAGATTTGTTTCAAAGTGTTGAGATTTTCCACAGACTACTGTTCCTAAAGCCTGGACACCAGGTTTGACAGATTCAGCCAACTTCAACAACACTATACAAGGCCAACTTCTGATGCAAGCAGCTCTGTAGCGAAGATGGGTAGAAGGTGCATAGTTCCTACAGTACCAGACCGTGTTTAAAATGTAAAACCTGCAGGGTTTAAACTTTAAAGATTGAATAACTAAAGTTACATCAATTACCTATGATGTGGGTCAGATGGCTGAGCGGTTAGGGAATCGGGTTATTAATCAGAAGGTTGCCCGTTCGATTCCCGGCCGTGCTAAATGGCAAGGCACTTCACCCTACTTGCCTCGGGGGGAATGTCCCAGTACTTACTGTAAGTCGCTCTGGATAAGAGCGTCTGCTAAATGTAAATGTACCTAGTTTGTGATCCTCCCATTAAGGGTGTAAACATCGCCTCTCCTCCATCCCACCCTGAGACCTGGACCTGAGAGATAACACACAGCAACTATCAACACGAGCAACTTGTGTAATTCATGGTGAACACGTCAGGCATGGTTGGTGATGGTGTACTGTACTAGAAACCCCGCGATATAACACAGACAACAGCAAATCAGGTTTTAAAAAAATGAGAAGCTCCCCTGCTGAAAAGTGCACGGTAATGTAAAAACGTAGCTTGTCCACTGAACGAAGCTTAACACACAAAGTGCAGGCAATGGGTCTGTCAATCAAGCTTTGAGGAAAAGCACAATTCAAAAGGTCACAGTCTATACCCCTGTCAACGTAACCAACAGTGTGCATGGAGACTCCTAATCCCTGCCAATGGAGTTAGCAAAACACATGAAGACAGCTATGCTTGGGTTACGTAAGACCATGACCCCACACAGTTCCGAAGTAAAAGGTGTACTTCAAATGTAGCTAAGAGATAACTCAACCACAGGTGAGCTTCTCTACAGCTGTGATCAATGTCAAAAGCTTGAAATGACACAGCAGGTCTAACCTTGCACCAGAGGAAACCAGAAACGGATCTCATAGCCTGGCCTGCTAATAATATCCGTGTTTAACAATGCCACATTATGCACATTGGCCTTGCAAACAACAACAGTTTGAATACGAGCTGGTGGTGTGGGTAAAAACAAGAGGCATTCATAGATAGAACCTCACGAGTTGGCTATGGATAAATACATGTCGACACGGTCCCCAAAGCCAATTAAACAACCTATAAGATCGACAACGTGGTTATTTACAACGATCGGGATAAGATTTACGGGCCCTGCCACTGTACGAAGAATCATCTCTTGTCAAACTCTTGTCATACTACGTAGTTCTTCAAATGAACATAAACAGAGTAGTATTTGCAGCGATCTGACATAGTTTGTAGTTTGACTACTACAGCTTGCAAAGTGCCATCAATGTACCTCCACAGATACTTGTGTTTGTGAAGTCATGCTCTAGATATGTAGAGTTGCTGTAGAGTTGGGAAATTGATAGAAATAGACTTGAGCAAGCAAGCTCGTAGTTTATTTCATTCATCGTCTTCAATTCAAACATGTTCGGCATGGTGCTGTACCAACAAAATAAAGTATTGTAGTTAGTTTAGCTGCATGTATGGTCGAGCAATATCAGACAAGCACTAACTTTATTTTGCATATCAAAAGCCATTGCTCGTATTATAAAATTAGCTGAAAAGGCATGGCAAGGCTGCAACTGTGCTACCTGATACCAAGTAGAACTACAGGGCAAAGACATGGGGTAAACAGCAGCTAGCCTGCAGCCTACCATCTCAACGTCCTTACTGTGGTCTAGCTAGCTAGCTAGCCTAGCTCACTGTGACTTAATTTGGCAAACTTGTGGATTTAAGTTGGATTGCAATATTAAACAGGTTTGAGAATTTATAGAGACTATTGGGAGATAATGCATATCAGAGGCACCCAGCCCAGTCACAGTTCAAATAGCGTTTGTGGCCTAGACTAGTCCCTGGTACAAATACGATATCGTATCGAACATTCAAAGTCGTATGCGTTGTTTTATATGGTTTACCTGCTTGCATGAATTCTAAATTGCCTTCATAATAACATAAAACAATTACAGAATGGAAAATAAATATTGGATTACAAATGTTTAACGTTTCATTGAATCCATGTCATTTAAAATGTTCAACTCCAGCAATTAGACTGCACCGTTGAGTAGCAGGACGGTACATTGGTTTAATTCATTCTCAATGCGACGTTCGCTCCACATGACCGGTAACAAACACACTTAATTAAGGAGACATTACGACGCACCCCTAATTAAACCGCACACAAAATATAAGTGTAATTTCGCTACAGTCATTCATAAACTACTTGTATAAGATAATTAATGATATATATGCCCACAATGACACAATTAGCTCCGGACCAGTGCACCGTCGGATGGCAAAGTCGACTAAACGTACTAGCTTCCCTACTATGTACCGAGAGCTAGCTAGCTATTTGGCTAGAGTGGATTAGCTAGTTGGCTACTACTCACATTTCTTGAGCCACTTCATCCAGTATCGGACGATAAGGCTGTGGTATTTTTTGTTTTCAATGCACCAAGTAGACAGTCCTTGTATTGACTCCATAGTGTTAGAGACTCCTTGAAATCGGCGGTCCAAAGAAGCTTCCAAACCGGCGGAGGAGCCGCGAGCGCCATGGCCGCTAGCAGCTTCAGAGTCCGCCGCCATATTTCCAGTCGTCTTTGCTGTGCTTGAGCACCGCGTCTCCGTGCAGGGACTCAGCAGTTAGGATGAAGCTGCCCTTAGGTTCTCATTTGATAGTCGGAGACTTGTCAGCAGAAAGACCCAGACACTTTCCCCACATTTACCCTTTATCTGATGATTAAAAACGTTCTGTAGATTTAAAAACTCTGTACGGTGCATTCCGTTTTTATCATTGGGGAGAATAACATATCTGTGACAGACCATTTTACTACAACCCTTTGTCATATTTTTGTGAGACACCAAAAGAAGTTAAGTAAACAATTTGAATTCCCGGTCAAAAGTTTATTGTTCTGTATGTTTTCATCGCCAGCCTATGTACACTTATACAGTAACACACCTGACACAATATATGCAGTCTGAACAGAACATTTCTGTAAACGAAAAAAAAGAAAAAGAACAAATCAAAATGTTGATCGCAACAATAGGTGGTTGTTACTAATTTACATCAGGGAGGCCAAGAGCAAACGATTCATCCTAACAAGTTCACCCGTTATTTCAGCAGAACAGTGCAGAATATTTGTATTCGTACACATTATATATTTTGGGAAAAACATGACTTTGAAACACCGGTTGGAAAATGTTTTGTGTGAGGTACACTAGAGTAACATTTCAATACGACAGGACTGTCAGCCAGCGCTGAAGTTTAACTGTGTTCAAATTAAGCAAAAGCAGGCTACTTATTAACAGAGTGTAATCTGTTGGATAGTCTAAATACTGACAACCGACCAACTGGACAGTCACTCTTGATGAGAACTGCAAGCCTCACATTCACACCAGTCTCCCTCTCTCTCTCTCTACACGTTATCTTCCATTTCCATGCTTTTTAAAAATCCACCTGTTAAAAAGCTGTCAATCAACAAGGACAAGCAGTTGGCCGTTGGGGTGGGGCATGAAGGAGGGGGCAGGTTGACCTCTGAACCCTCAGCCTGTGACCCGTTCTTCAGTCGTCTGTGCTCTCCAACACACTCTGGCTGAGGGCCTGGTCCCAGTAGTGCTCGGTTCCGTGTTTCTTAAAGTGTTCTCTGGCCATGTTCTCTGTGGGACACTGCTTGAACTTCACTTCTCCAAAACTCCGCTCCTTAGCTGTGCCCTAGGGGAGGAGAGGAGAGAGGAGAGGAGAGGAGAGGGAGGAGAGAGAGAGAGGAGAGAGGAAGAAAAAAAAGAAAACTATCAACAATTGACTATCAACAATTTTCAACTAAGGTTTGTGGACACAAGGTTGATCTAGTAGACATCCCACTGAGAAGTTTGAATTGCGTGGAATTCCTCGTCTCCTCTGGAGGGGTAGCCCTGGATCCAGAAGCGCACACACACACACATAGCCTGAACACACACACACACATAGCCTGAACACACACACACACATAGCCTGAACACACACACACACATAGCCTGAACACACACACACACAGCCTGAACACACACACACATAGCCTGAACACACACACACATAGCCTGAACACACACACACATAGCCTGAACACACACACACATAGCCTGAACACACACACACACACATAGCCTGAACACACACACACATAGCCTGAACACACACACACATAGCCTGAACACACACACACATAGCCTGAACACACACACACATAGCCTGAACACACACACACATAGCCTGAACACACACACACATAGCCTGAACACACACACACATAGCCTGAACACACACACACATAGCCTGAACACACACACACATAGCCTGAACACACACACACATAGCCTGAACACACACACACATAGCCTGAACACACACACACATAGCCTGAACACACACACACATAGCCTGAACACACACACACATAGCCTGAACACACACACACATAGCCTGAACACACACACACGGGCGCGTGCACACACACCTCCCAGACCAGAGAGCATCTGTTGTTCCTCTTCGTGTCGTCGTCAGCATCTGGGTCTAACAGCAGGAAAGAGAGAAAGGACACTTAGCTCACCAGTACCTGTAGACCGAGTTGGATGTACAGCACACACACCTTACACCATTCCTACCATCTCTCTTAGAGTTGTGTTCCGGCCACTTGATTCTGTGAAGCATCAGTCTTTTAAACTTCTTCTGGGCTTTGGGACCTGCGAGACCATAAAAAACAACAACATCCGTTATTGTGGCGAGAGCACTCAGTTCCTCACAACCAATCTTCTACACGACGAGATGATGCTTGGTAGGGAACTGGAGCTGAGAAGTGTGTGTTGCTGTCATCTAAACAGTTGTGTACGTGTTGACCTCTCACCTCCCTCCACCACCACGATGTTGACGTCCCGGTGCAGCACCACGGTGCCCGTCAGGTACAGCTGGTTGGCGTTGGCCTCCACCTTGAACTTCTTAGCGGGGTTGTGGAGGTTACGAATCCTGAAGACACACACACGAGCCGGAGTCACACGTGATAGCTTATATACTCAACTGTACGCTGAGGTTTACCCTGTGAGTACACACACACAGCGACACACACATGAACACAACAACACACACCTGAACACAGCGATGTGAACCCCGTGAGTGAGATCCTCCTTGAGCTTCTTGACCTTCTTCTCCTTCCTCTGCTCTGCTGTGAGCTTACGAGCCGCATTCGCCTCCTCGTGAGCCCTGGGAACACAGAGGACACGCAGCGTGAGGGAGGCTGGGCGAGGCTGTGGGAGGCTGGGCGAGGCTAAGGGAGGCTGAGGGAGGCTGTGGGAGGCTGTGGGAGGCTGGGGGAGGCTGGGGGAGGCTGGGGGAGGCTGAGGGAGGCTGAGGGAGGCTGTGGGAGGCTGAGGGAGGCTGAGGGAGGCTGGGCGAGGCTGTGGGAGGCTGAGGGAGGCTGGGGGAGGCTGAGGGAGGCTGGGGGAGGCTGGGGGAAGCTGAGGGAGGCTGGGGGAGGCTGGGGGAGGCTGGGGGAGGCTGGGGGAGCAGCAGCTTGAGAACGCTGATCACGGGGCGACATCAGAAACATCCAGAAAGAGAGAGTGCTGACAGGCAGGCAGGCCTGGTGGAGAGCAGGAGAGAGAGAGGAGAGCAGGAGGAAACAGGGTGGAGAGCAGGAGGAAACAGGGTGGAGAGCAGGAGGAAACAGGGTGGAGAGCAGGAGAGAGGGAGGAGAGCAGGAGGAAACAGGGTGGGAGAGCAGGAGGAAACAGGGTGGAGAGCAGGAGGGGAGGAGTAACTCACTTCTGTCTCTTGGCCATCTGTGCTCTGACGTGGGCCTCCACCTTCGTGGGGTCCTGCACTGCCTCGGTTCCCAACACTCTCATCAGGTTGGAGATACGCACTATGGGGGGGGGGGGGGGGGCAGGGTTAGACAAACTGGCCTGCACATTCACTGGTCTGCACCAAGACTAGCTCACATAGTTCCACACTAACAGGTTGGCATAATGCATAACATACCAGCACATAAACAAACCATGTGAACCTATATTGGGATAGTGTGTGTGTATATGTATATGTGTGTGTGTTCTCTGTACCTTTGGGCTCTGGAGGGGGCATGAGGCCCAGGCGGACCTTCTCCTGCAGCTCCTTCTGGGCCTCCCTGCGGGTCTGTCTCCTCAACTTCTTCTGCTCCTTCTTGGTCAGGTAAACTCCCAGGGTCACCGGCTTGTCTGTGTCCACTGGGGGGAACACAAACCATCACCACTGTTACGTTAATCACGGGCCGGTATGACTCAACTGAGAAGAGGAGATGGCTTATGTGACAGCAGGAAATAGAAGAGCAGGGGTGGACAGGAAGTGGAAGAGAGCAGGGGTGGACAGGAAGTGGAATAGAGCAGGGGTGGACAGGAAGTGGAAGAGAGCAGGGGTGGACAGGAAGTGGGTGTGTACCTGGGGGGCTGATCTGAGCAGGGTGCTCCACCAGGTTGGTGACCCCGAACAACTCCATGTTGACAAACGATATCTCTTTGGATCTGAGAGATAACCTGGGAACCAAAACAGTCAATTACAAAAATCTGTATTAACAAACATTCTAATAACTCTGCATAAAACAGTGAGGATGTGATTCACTGTGTACGGCTGTGAAGGAAGCCAGGCGTCGTGTCTTACAAGTCTATGTTGGAGGGAAGGATGTAGGAGTCCCACCACTCGATGCTGGGCACCTCCCCATCGCCAAGCTCCTTCTTGGGGGCGATGAGAGCCAGCTTGGTGGACGCCTGGATGCCAGTCTTCTTAGCAGCCTGAGCGATCTCTGTCTGCAGTTTCTCCAACTGAGCCTGGGGGGACAGAGAGGAGGGGGGGGGACAGACAGAGAGGAGGGGGGGGGACAGACAGAGAGGAGGGGGGGGGACAGACAGAGAGGAGGGGGGGGGACAGACAGAGGGGGGGGGACAGAGAGGAGGGGGGGGGACAGAGAGGAGGGGGGGGGACAGACAGAGGGGGGGGACAGACAGAGGGGGGGGGGACAGAGAGGAGGGGGGGGACAGAGAGGAGGGGGGGGGACAGAGAGGAGGGGGACAGAGAGGAGGGGGGGGGACAGACAGAGGGGTGTCAGAACCATGATCCTGTCATCATCAAAACCCTGATCCATATATGACAGAGGAAGAGAGACAGAGAGAGAAAGAGACAGAGAGGGAGACAGTAAGAAATAACAGTGCGATTTCTGGATTCGGGACTCCATACCTTGGTTCGGATCCTCTGGGCGATCTTCTCAAAGCGACCCTGCTCGTGGAACTTGAAGCCCTTGCGGGGTCGCTGGGCTGGGGTCAGTGTGACCCTCTGGTCAAAGTAGGAGGTGGACTCCAGGTCGTCTCCCGGCTTCTCCTTCAGCTGCTGACGGAACTGCTCCCTTTTTACCGCTCGGATGTTGGCTACGAAAACAAACAAGCCCGGATGGTGAAAACTGAAGTGGCAGCTCTCTAAGTGGAGGGTGGGATGGTGCTAGGAGGAGGGCCGGAGGGAAGATTGTGCATGTGTCAGTACCTTTAAGAGGAAGAGTATGCGTGTGTCTGTACCTTTAAGAGGAAGAGTATGCGTGTGTCTGTACCTTTAAGAGGAAGAGTATGCGTGTGTCTGTACCTTTAAGAGGAAGAGTATGCGTGTGTCTGTAACTTTAAGAGGAAGAGTGTGCGTGTGTCTGTACCTTTAAGAGGAAGAGTATGCGTGTGTCTGTAACTTTAAGAGGAAGAGTATGCGTGTGTCTGTAACTTTAAGAGGAAGAGTATGCGTGTGTCTGTAACTTTAAGAGGAAGAGTGTGCGTGTGTCTGTACCTTTAAGAGGAAGAGTGTGCGTGTGTCTGTACCTTTAAGAGGAAGAGTGTGCGTGTGTCTGTACCTTTAAGAGGAAGAGTGTGCGTGTGTCTGTACCTTTAAGAGGAAGAGTGTGCGTGTGTCTGTACCTTTAAGAGGAAGAGTGTGCGTGTGTCTGTACCTTTAAGAGGAAGAGTGTGCGTGTGTCTGTACCTTTAAGAGTCGGCATGCGGTGTGTGAGCTCCACCTCCTTGCCGCTGGCGTCCACCGTTCGGCCCAGCTCGTCCAGGATGAGCGGGGTGGGCTTGTTCACCTCCTTAACCTCCACCTTCCTACGCAAACCCACAGAACACACCCAGCTCAGGTTAAATGAGTGTCTTTGAGCTGCAGCACATTTCCCACAGGTTCTCATCTGCCTGGAGACGTGTTGGGCACAGGAAGCCCAACTCACGGAGGAGCGATGCCCATGGCGTGCAGGTTGGCGAGCGCCACCAGGTTATGAGGTCCCGTGCTGCCCAGGGCTCCCAGGATGCCCGGCTTCATCACCAGCTGGGATTGGATCCGGGCCTGCAGCTCCGCAGCCTTGCGCGCCTTCTCGATGGCGTCGTTCATGAACGTGGCCGCCTGGGAGGGGGGGATGGACTGGGAGGCACCAGAGGAAGGGGCGGAGGGAGCGGAGAGCAGGCGCGAGGCTGGGAGGTCTGTCTGGGGCGAGGGCAAGGGCAGTCTCTGAGGAAGGGAACAATAACAGCACGGTTAGATGGTTAAGAGTTGCTCACTGAAAGGGAAAAAGCAGGTGGTGAGAATAGAAGACGTCTCCAGTACCGGTGAGTTTGGGACGGGACCAGAGAAGCTGAGCTGCTTTTTCCTCTCCTCTATCTGTTTGGTAGCTGCCTCCATCATCTGTTTGATCTAAAAAAGGAGAGACACAGACACAGAACAGTAAGTAAACAACAACAACCACACAACACCCTCCACCCTCAAACCCCTGATAGGCAGACGTCTGCCCAGGTGTGGGCCTGCTGGGTCGGTGTGAGTACCTGCATCTTGGTGAGCATGCCCGGGCTCTCTGCAGGGGGTCCAGGTATGACCTCTGGCTCCTCCACCTCCTCAAAACGAGGAACGCGTTTCCTCTTGACGGGCGCTCCCTCCACCACCTCAGCCACCTCTCGACCAACCGTCACCTCCACCTCGTCCCCAAACACATCCTGCCACACACCCCCGCCCGGCTGTGTTAGGGCCCTGGGTCTGACACCACCATCCATTACATGCATGTAACAAGCACAAGGGCATATGTCAACCTTTAGGTCTCTTTTCCGGTTCCTTTCTCCCGCTCCCTTGTTGCCACGAGCGATGCGGCTCTCCTCCAACGCTTCGAACAGCCTCTCCACAAAACCACCCGCCGACTCGTCCAGGAATGGCCTCAGCTGATCTAGAGGTGGAGGATAGTTCAGTGTAAAAAAAAAATATATATATATATATATATATATATATACAAAAAATAAAGTGTCTTTATAGTGTCTTCATTTTTTGGGTCTCACCCATAAGTTCTCGGACTAACCTGTGGTTTTCCTCTTATCCAGGCCCTTTCCTACGCAGTGCAGCGCCGCAGTGACCACGGTGGGCTCCGAGAAACCCAACACCTTCTTCACGGTCCGCTCCACCCATGGCCGGAGCTCCTCCACCTCCCGCTTGGGAAGCGACATCTGCGGCGCACAACAACAACAGAGAAGGCTTCAGTGGAAGCGATAGTTTGCCATCTTGTTCAGTTTTACAACGTGCTTTTCCAACGCAATCCCCGTTATATAGTAAATCGTGCCATAACCACATAAGCCAAGTTTCATAGCGAGTGGAGAAACTTTCAGCTAAATTCCATGTTGTTGACAAGCTAGCTGTTCGTAGCTAGCAAGCTAGTGTGGCTCAAACTTCTAACCTACTAACCAGAGAAGTGTTGTCTGCTAGCACTGCGTTAGCAAGCTAGCTAGTCTAGATAGCAACATCGTGATTACATATTAACGTCTTTAAGGATCCCAAGATAGTTACTGTAGCTAACGACTTTGGGAAAACAGCTTCAAGCAGGTTTCAGAAGCAGGAAGTCAGAATAGATTATAAATTTAACATGATGCACCCCTCGAGCTAAATAAGCCGACTGTATACAACCTACCTCGCTAACTAACGCTAACTAGCTAGAGCTAGCATTGTTGCTGATTAGCGTGGGAGCTAAGCTAGCTATAGCTACCTAACAAAACGAAACAAGAATAATTGTATAAATCAGACACTCACCTAGCAACTCCTTTCTTCGCAACTTGTGGTAAAAAAACAGAATGTCCGAAAACGTGTAACGACACAAGTTTGCTCTGTGCATCAAATGTAAAACTTTCTCACTTGCGGCGTTCGCACGACGTTTAGAACAGCGACCCGGAACGAGAAGTGCTTGGCTTCTTCATTCTATTAGAAATCCCCAAAACTATGCTGCCCTCTTTCCCAAAATCAAAGCACTACAAGAGTATTCAAAACTACATTTATTGGCTCGGCAAAGTCAACTGATTGTGTGCATAGGGACTCCTGCTTGGACCTGTATTTACAGTTGATGATAACAGAAATAAATAGTCAAACAGGCCAAAATCTTGGTTGTTTAGTCGTTAATGTTAACAGATAAATAATTGGTCTGTCATATTTGTTCCCTATGGATAATGTAATGTAACATGTCTTTCTCAACAAAACAATTCTGGAAACGGGAGAGATCTCTTGGAGTTCCTTTTTTCTTTCTTTCTTTCCTCAGCATGATTTGGGTCATGATGGTGTGGTTGGAGTAATGTGGTTGGAGGGCCGCAGGGTGCCCAGGGCTACCCCAGTCAACCAGATTACATGCTGCAACCCCCCCCCCCCCCCTCCTGCTCTGCCCCCTCCCTCTCTCTCACTCTGTCTCTCTCTCTCTGTTCAATATCAATGGGGGTTTTTTCATGAAAAAAGGATGCTCCTCTTTCTGATTCTGGTATTCAAACCAGTAATGCTCACTTGATCTCTCCCACTCCCTCTCTCCCCTTCTCCTTCTCTCCCCTTCTCTCTCTTCCTCAGTCTCTCTCCCCCAAGTCTGTCCCACATCACTGCTGTCCCCACCCCATCCTCAACCCACTTGATCATAACCCCCCCCCCCCTCCCCACCCCCCATCTTCCTTGTTGCCGTGACACCTCACATGCTGGGTGGGTTCTCATTTGCTCTCAGTTATGTAAGATCATCTCAATATGACATTACTACAAACGCACACACACACACAAGCACACACACACAAGCACACACACACACAATGGCTTATTCATTCCGCAACACAGAGTGCATGGCACTGTTTGGAATGTGTGAGCATTAAACACAGCATTCTTTTTAAAGGGATTCCAAGCAATACACTTTTCGTTGGGATTTACTCAGGAAAATTACCGTTGAGTGTTTTGTTTTATTTTATTTGCAAAGGTTTACATGAAAGAAATGGGTTATTCTGTTTTTAGATGCACTAGCAGTCAGTTAATTTCTTATTGTGACATTTGTCGATGTGAAAATGTGTTTGGCTTGACACATGTTGTGCAATTTTACACATTCTGTCTTGAATCTGTGTTACCTAATACACACAGATAGAGTGGTACTCTTTCATTCATCAGATAAGGTGGTGTTTCATCATGCTGACCCAGATCTGGTTGTCTGGTAGGGGCGGTAAATCAACCCAAACAGTTCCAGTACCATGGGACCGGCCTTTATTCCCCACCAAGAAATAGCCGGTGTGTGTGTGTGTGTGTCAGAGCACATGCAAAAAATCAATTTACATTCTGAACCGTAGTCACACTCCACCCCCCTTGCCCCTCCATCCCCCTTGCCCCTCCACCTGCCTCTCTTTCATCCTCCTCCACCCCCTTGCCCCTCCACCCCCTTGCCCCTCCACCTGCCTCTCTTTCACCCTTCTCCACCCCTTGCCCCTCCACCTGCCTCTCTTTCATCCTCCTCCACCCCTTGTTCCTCCACCTGCCTCTCTTCTCTTTTTCCTCATTCTCTCCTCTCCTTACCACCTGTCTTCTTGTCACAACCCCCTTCTGTCCTCATCCTCCCTTTCCTGGGTCTCCCTTTCTAATTTACTCTCTTTATGTCACTTCCCCCATCCCCCCTCCCCCTCTCCTTTAATAATTGAGTGGCCATGTAAGATGGCTGCCCTATGAACAGGCTCAGGATGCTGTATTCAGGCCAGGGGATCTGATGGGGATGTTATTAGCCTGTAGCACGGTTCTGTCCCAAATATCCCACACGTGTGTCCTTGAAAATGTGGCTCACCTACCTTTACTGGGTCCCCTGCTGATGACATCACAATCAGGGGGGCTGTGGGGAGAACAGCCTTCCCACCCCACCAAGGTCCCCCATTCCAGTAAGCCACTGCACTATTCGTTCTTGTTTTCGGCACAGCTTAGACTGAACATTTATATTGTAGATGAAGGTTGTTTTGAAACCAGTCAGCATTTAAGCCTTGGGGACATAGATGAGTAAGAAAAGTGTATTTGTGTGTTGTGTGTGTGCACGCATGCAGAAGGGCAGGGGGAGTTGTAGAATAAGTGAGTAAGCACATCACTGTCTCATTCCCTCCCTGACCCCCCCCCCCCCACACACACACACACACACACACACACACACAGAAAAGGGACACAAACTGTCACCCTAGCAGATGGGAATAGACAACAATTAGCAATGAGTTTGGAAGTACTGATCGAAAAGAAGAAAACCACAAACTCAGGGATTGAAATGACGGTGAGAGTATTTCGTGCAGGCTGATGGATGCACACACATGCTCCAGTAATACGTGTTTGCATTTGTGCTCATGGCTTAGCACTAAGTAATGAAATACCAATGTATTTACAGCTTTCTGGCATTGTGTATGTGTATATATACAAAATTAATTAACCATTATGTAATTTTAAACAACAGTGAAGTCTAAGATAGTGATATGTGATTAAGGTCAAATAAAATACAACAAAGAAAGTAAAATTAACAGAAACATTTTTTTGAAACAACCCATGTTTCATTTCTACTTCCCAAAATGTGAGTGTGAGGTCATGTTGTGTCTTGTTGTCGCCCTCCACACATCCTCCTCCTCGGGGCCCTGGTGTCTATCCTTGGGAGGAGAGGGGGAGGGCTGCACGCTTCTAAAAACTGCATGGATACAAGGGGGGGTCGAGGGGGAGGGAGGCGGTCTTTGTTGTTACGTAGTACAGTCAGTGTGTCAGACACAGGCCCGTCACAGAATCAGCCAGTCAGTGTGTCAGACACAGGCCCGTCACAGAATCAGCCAGTCAGTGTGTCAGACACAGGCCCGTCACAGAATCAGCCAGTCAGTGTGTCAGACACAGGCCTGTCACAGAATCAGCCAGTCAGTGTGTCAGACACAGGCCTGTCACAGAATCAGCCAGTCAGTGTGTCAGACACAGGCCCATCACAGAATCAGCCAGTCAGTGTGTCAGATTGAGTGTGTGCTGTTTGTGTGTGGAGGGGGGGTGGTGTTGCACGTGATTTGTGTGTGTGTCTGTGTGTGTGTCTTTGTGTGTGTGTCTGTGTGTGTGTGTCTGTGCGTAAGAGATCCTCCTTAACCCTCGTGCTGCCTTCGGGTCACATGACCCAAAGGTTCATAACGAACCATCGTTGTGTTTACCCAATTTTACCCAATACAAAAACAAATAAAAATAATTTTCTTTTAACCTTGGCAATGTGGGGGGTCTGAGACAGCCCAACGGTTACATACTGTTTTTGTATGCGGTAAAGTTGTCGCAATACGACGGTGGGTCACAATGACTGATGGGTCAGAACGACCCGAAGATAACACAAGGGTTAAGGGAGAGTTTTATCCTGCTTCAGTAACAAAGAATCAAAACCACACCCTTCCAAACTCTCTGTCTCCCTACACATTCCCCCTGCTACCTGCTGGGATGGGCTCCTAGGGTGGAACGTGGAATACAATTTCAAAACTAGTGTCAGACACTCAGATTCTACGTGCTCCTAGATCTTTCTTTGCAGCTTTGCTGCAGTATTTCCAGTGGTACATTTTAAAACGTGTGAACAAAATTAAGGGTGAAATAAAGAGATTTAATTAGCTTTTTTGTGGTTAACCAAAGGAAGCAGGGAGCTTTGCTCTGACGGTGTCGTCGAGGGAGCGCTGCGTGGATCAGAGGCTTTCTAACCCTCCTTCACTGATCCTCACGTACAGTCTGAGGGATCTGAGAAGGCTACAGATCACAGGGTCACTGTTGCCCACACTGCCGCTGTCCAGGAGAGGCATCCAGCAGGGAACAGACTCAGACTGGGGGGGTATTCAGGTTAGGCTCCCGGTACATCCTCCCTCCTTCCACACTGAGCGTTGCCGTGGTTATTTATGAATAGACGTTTTTGATTGAACTTCCTCTGATGTTGATCAGAGCAGCTAAAATCCCAACCCCCTCCCTCTCTAGAGCTTCCAGGCTAATCCAGGCCCAGCTCAACACGACCCACGACCTCACACTCACAACAAGATAGGACTCTTTCACATCACGAGTGCCGACTGATACACATGTGTAGCACACATGGAGGAATGAGGCTCATGGCAGTGATGTGTGGTCGACAAACAAACAACCAATCCAAATGCACGTGTGTGTGGGTGAGATGGAGCAGCTGGGAGGGGGATGGATGGGCCAGCGCCCCACCCCCCTCCTCCTCCACCCAGATTACTGAGGCTCAGGGTGACACACCCACCTCCCCCCTTTCCTCACCCTGCCCCCCCCGACCCTCCACATTCACTCACACTCCAAATGTACAGCCTCTAATCTGCCCCCCGTGGAGTCACATCTGTTTAGGGAGAGACGTTCCCCTTAACTGTACACACATCCTCTCATAATCAGACTACACACACACACACGCATTCACTCAACAGACACGCAACACACATTCACACACTCACAGGGAGAAATAAACTAGCCCAATCTGTATTTTTGTTTTTCACAAAATGTGTAATTTATTAAAAGATTTCCTTTTTCCATTATTGTTTAAAAAAAGTAGTCTGAAGAATAATACCACAAAAAGATGCAGTGAGAGAAGAGAGGAAGACAGCGAAGGAAAGGCTGGAAGGAGAGGAGAGGCAGGGGTGTGCAGCAGAGGGGGAGGAGAGAGGAGAGGCAGGGGTGTGCAGCAGAGGGGGAGGAGAGAGGAGGAGAGGCAGGGGTGTGCAGCAGAGGGGGAGGAGAGAGGAGAGGCAGGGGTGTGCAGCAGAGGGGGAGGAGAGAGGAGGAGAGGCAGGGGTGTGCAGCAGAGGGGGAGGAGAGAGGAGGAGAAGAGGAGGAGAGGCAGAGGTGTGCAGCAGAGGGGGAGGAGAGAGGAGGAGAAGAGGCAGGGGTGTGCAGCAGAGGGGGAGGAGAGAGGAGGAGAAGAGGCAGGGGTGTGCAGCAGAGGGGGAGGAGAGAGGAGGAGAAGAGGAGGAGAGGCAGGGGTGTGCAGCAGAGTGGGGGAGGAGAGAGGGAGAGGTGGGAGGGGAGACTACAGTCTGCTACTATTGTACAATATGAAAAAGGCAGTCGAAATAAACAAGACTTATTATTTCTGACCAATCAGCAGTGGTCTCTGCAGTAGAAAATATACATGGAGAAGACAACAAAAAAAATAAGTGCAATTGGTTTCTGTCACATGACAGTCATAGAAACCCAGGAGCAGGACAGGAAGCAGCCCTAACAACAGACCCAGGGGCAGATTCAACAGACTCCCCCATCAGTCAAGGATGGGAAGGGCTGGATGCATTTGATCCCAGATCTGATAGGGTTCTGTAGCGACGTCTCTGTACCTATACAGAGCTGCTCGTGACTCCGGATTCAAAAGTGAGTATTGTTGCAGGAATTTGCAGGAAGATGAGATACATCAGAACGTCAATATTTTCACAAACTCTTCCTTTCAAGGTGTTGGTAAATATTTTTCAAGAGTTGTTGTAATTTCAAACAGATACTTTTGTTTTGAAGCATTATCAGGTTAAATTCATACCATATAGCAGCTGAATATGTCGGTGCAGATGTTCCTCTCCCTGCCGCACTCTGCAAGTGGTTTCGTTTTATACACTTCTCAAACATAAAAATGACACAAGATAGTTCTCCATTCAATTATACTGGATGAAACTTACAGCCTGCCCCAGAGATGGGCCCAAATTAACCACAGCACATCACTGCCGTTAATGAGAGTAAAGGATGCAGTCTTGTATTTATGTTGGTGTTTTAAGGAGATTGAGCCCAACAAGCAAATGGAAGCCAAAGTATAGAATGAAGACTGAAGGAGACTAACTGTCTGTGTACTGTCTTTGTATGACATACAGGCAAACAATCACAATAGAAAATGCGTTGAAAGCAATAAATGCTTTTCTGTACATATTCTGTTTGGTAAAGGCACAGTAGTCCGATAGTCTATTCATACATTTTTGTACCCTTCTGTTTTCCCTTGTTAGTGATAAAGACCACAAACTAACCACTACAGCATTGTCCCCTGCCACCTCTCAGAGCCACAAGCCAAACAATGACATGTGCACAGAGAGAACATCAGCTGCCTTTTCGAATAAATACAAACAAATAAATAAATGCAGCATCAAAATCAACAATACAAATGAAATAAATTAAACTGTGGGCCTTCCTGTCTGTGAGTGGTTGTTGTCTCTCTGGCTGGTCGTGTGTGTATGATGAAGCCAGCCCTGACCACAGCGCAGTACTGTTTACCCTGCCCACTGGTGACCGCTGGAAACCTGCCGATGTCTAGGTCTGTTTTTATGATTCATTTTTATCCACAGCAACTGATTCAATAGATCTGTGACTTCCTGTCGCCAGTGTTCTTTGTGATGTCACATCCCTTGTTCCTTTGTCACAAATCTGTCAGCCAGGTCCCAAAGCAGGTCTCGGTTTACATTCTGGGTTGATGACATCATTGATCCTTTGTGTGTGTGTGTCTGTGTGTGGTGTCAAGAGACTCTCAGTCTCTTTGACGCACACACACACACTGTGTTCTGTACAAGACTTCTTCAAATCACTTGAAGACGTTTCATTCATGACTCGTCTTGTCGTTGTCACTGCCACTGCATCTACTTCCTGTCACAGGCGGTGATGTCACACTGATGTGTTGGCATGACGATGTCGGAGCGTCGCTCCTCGGGAACAGAGCCAGGCTGTCCCAGGCCGGAGGGTCTCTCTGATCACCACACACACCCTAACCCTGGCTGTAGCTCTGATCACCACACACACCCTAACCCTGGCTGTAGCTCTGATCACCACACACACCCTAACCCTGGCTGTAGCTCTGATCACCACACACACCCTAACCCTGGCTGTAGCTCTGATCACCACACACACCCTAACCCTGGCTGTAGCTCTGATCACCACACACACCCTAACCCTGGCTGTAGCTCTGATCACCACACACACCCTAACCCTGGCTGTAGCTCTGATCACCACACACACCCTAACCCTGGCTGTAGCTCTGATCACCACACACACCCTAACCCTGGCTGTAGCTCTGATCACCACACACACCCTAACCCTGGCTGTAGCTCTGATCACCACACACACCCTAACCCTGGCTGTAGCTCTGATCACCACACACACCCTAACCCTGGCTGTAGCTCTGATCACCACACACACCCTAACCCTGGCTGTAGCTCTGAAGTAGTCAGCTTCGGTGGAGAGACCACATCTAAGGAGCGGTAAACATTGATTCCATTGATTCCAGGAGGAGATTCTTATTCTGTCTGAAACACCCCCCACTTCCCTAGCAACCACGCCCCCCACTTCCCTAGCAACCACGCCCCCCACTTCCCTAGCAACCACGCCCCAAACATCAATGACCCTGTTTGTTTTAGGGAGCATTCTGGATGTTTTATTTTCCATTTATTGAAGCCAGTTAAACAAACGGACTCTTTAAGCAGGAGCTGCTAACCTTTCCTGTTCTCCTGCAAGGTGATTCATTATGCTCAGAATATTTATATTCTTAATAAATTGTGATTATCAACACAGATTGTATTAACATGGACTCATAATCCTAACTCAGTTTCACCAAATGTTTCATACAAAACATCCTGTCCATCCTTTTAGGAACTATGAACAACTTCACAGTACACCTGTAACCCCTCCATCCTCCTCTCTCCTCCTCACAGCAGCTTTGGTGTGGGCATAGTCACGCCAGCCTGCTCCTTCTGGGCATGCTCAGTGCGTTAGGTCTCACAGGGGGCGGAGCAGACTGTGGTCTTGGGGGCGGGCCGGCTCGAAGGCTTGACTGTGACCGCAGACGGCTGGCTGCGTCCCTGACAGCTCTCTGAGGTCATGCTCTCTGCCTGCTGCCTGGCAACAGGCTGGATGTGGCACCCCATTGGCTGCTGCTGGTTTTGGGAATCGTTGTAAGGTGTGGTGGACGAGATGGAGCAGTCTTGTGTCGCTGGACTGCCCCTGCTGGTGGACGGGGGGAGGGCAGGGACCGTCTGTGTTCCCTTCTGGTCTCTGGGTTTGCCCCTGTGAGAGGAGCAGGGTTTAGTGGGGGAGAAGATGGGCGCCAGGTGGACCCAGGTCAGGCTGGGCTCAGACCAGCCGCTGGCTTTGAAGCAGGACGTTTCTCCCTCTCTTTCTCCCTCTCTTTCTCCCTCTCTTTCTCGGCTCTCATCCTCCTTCTCCTTCCTGTTGTTCCCCTGCCGGCTGGCGCTGGAGAGGTTGTGCGCGGTCTGGAGCCCCCCCTGGAGCCCCCCACCAGCCCAGGGGAGAGCGGGGCGCTCCTCTTCCTCCTCCCCCTGCCCTCCTCCGTCCTCTTCTCCGTCCTCTCCTCCGCTGGGGCGGGGTTGTTTACGGAGGGCGGGGGGAGGGGCGGCGGGCTCGGACTCCGGCCAGCTGAGTCTGCGTTTCTGGAGGAGCGAGGGGAGGGAGAAAGAGGGGGGGAGAGAAGGGGAGAGAGAGGGGGAGAGAAGGGGAGAGAGAGGGGGTTTAAAGAGGGGGAGAGAGAGGGGGTTTAAAGAGGGGGAGAGAGGGGGGGAGAGAGAGGGGGTTTAAAGAGGGGGAGAGAGAGGGGGAGAGAGAGGGGGTTTAAAGAGGGGGAGAGAGAGGGGGGAGAGAGGGGGTTTAAAGAGGGGGAGAAAGAGGGGGAGAAAGAGGGGGGGGAGAGGGGGGGGAGAGAGGGGGGGGAGAGAGGGGGGGAGAGAGGGGGGGGAGAGAGGGGGGAGAGAGGGGGTTTAAAGAGGGGGAGAAAGAGGGGGGGGGAGAGAGGGGGAGAGAGAGGGGGTTTAAGGAGGGGGAAAGAGAGGGGGAGAGAGAGGGGGGAGAGAGGGGGTTTAAAGAGGGGGAGAGAGAGGGGGAGAGAGAGGGGGTTTAAAGAGGGGGAAAGAGAGGGGGAAAGAGAGGGGGAGAGAGAGGGGGTTTAAAGAGGGGGAGAAAGAGGGGGGGGAGAGAGGGGGAGAGAGAGGGGGTTTAAAGAGGGGGAGAGAGAGGGGGAGAGAGAGGGGGGAGAGAGGGGGTTTAAAGAGGGGGAAAGAGAGGGGGAGAGAGAGGGGGGAGAGAGGGGGTTTAAAGAGGGGGAGAAAGAGGGGGGGGGAGAGAGGGGGAGAGAGAGGGGGTTTAAAGAGGGGGAAAGAGAGGGGAGAGAGAGGGGGTTTAAAGAGGGGGAGAGAGAGGGGGAGAGAGAGGGGGAGAGAGAGACAGGAAAACAGGGTAAGTGTCCAAAACCTTTGTCTGTTTTCAACAGTTTTGTCAGCGTAAACATGGAGCAACAGCAGTCCACTGACCTTGACTGGAATGTGCCGCTGGTCCCTGTGCTTGTGTGAGGGGGTGCAGCTGGAAGCCCCTGGTGTGGGGGATCGCTCAGGGGGGGCCGAGACGGCGGGGGGCGGGGGGGCTCGGGGGGACACGTGTGGAAACCACAGCTTCAACATCATTTCCACCTGCAGCAGGGTGTTCAGGTGCTTCTCCCTGCAGAGAGAGAGAGATGAATGCCACAGAGGTTAGAGGGTCTCAGGAGGAGAGGGGGGAGGTGGAGGAGAGGAGAGGGGAGGGGAGGGGAGGGGAGGGGAGGGGAGGGGGAGGGGGAGGGGGAGGAGAGGGGAGGGGGAGGTGGAGGGGAGGAGGAGGAGGAGAGGGGAGGGGGAGGTGGAGGAGAGGGGAGGGGAGGAGAGGGGAGGGGGAGGTGGAGTGGTTCTTACCCGCCATTTGGTCTCCGTAGAACCCCTACGATCCTCTGGATTCTGTCCATAGCAACGCTCTGCTGGAAACTACTCAGACCTGTCAATCAAAGTGATACAACTGAGTCACATATACTGAATATTTTTGCCTGAATCAAACACACAAAAACACACACACACACTGCACAGACACACGCGGAGCCCACCACGATCGAAGCGTCCTCTCTTCAGTCCGTGCAGCAACTCCAGCAGCGGTCTGACGAAGCCTTGCAGCTCCGCACACTGAAGCAGAGAAGAAGAACAGAGTCTAAACACACAGACCACACCCCTCTCCTCCACCTGTACACTGCTGTCTAAACACACAGACCACACCCCTCTCCTCCACCTGTAGCCTGCTGTCTAAACACACAGACCACACCCCTCTCCTCCACCTGTACACTGCTGTCTAAACACACAGACCACAGCCCTCTCCTCCACCTGTACACTGCTGTCTAAACACACAGACCACACCCCTCTCCTCCACCTGTACACTGCTGTCTAAACACACAGACCACACCCCTCTCCTCCACCTGTACCCTGCTGTCTAAACACACAGACCACACCCCTCTCCTCCACCTGTACCCTGCTGTCTAAACACACAGACCACACCCCTCTCCTCCACCTGTACACTGCTGTCTAAACACACAGACCACACCCCTCTCCTCCACCTGTACCCTGCTGTCTAAACACACAGACCACAGACCACACCCCTCTCCTCCACCTGTACCCTGCTGTCTAAACACACAGACCACACCCCTCTCCTCCACCTGTACCCTGCTGTCTAAACACACAGACCACACCCCTCCCCTTCTCCTCCACTCTGACTATCCCACCTTCTGAGTGAAGACCTGGTCTCCCTCTGTCTTCTCCTTCTCCCTCTCCTCATCCTTGGGTTTCGTGACCTCCGACCCCTGGAAGCCCTTGACCTCCGCGTGGCCGGCGAAGCCGTCGCACGCCCACTGTGACCCGGGCCGGCCCAGCCTATCGGCCTCCTCCTCCGTGGCCCCGCCCACGTCGCCCAGGGCGACGGCGTGGGAGCGCTCCGTCAGAAAGACGTCTGCGTCATCTTCCGCCTGCTCCGAGTCGCTGAACAGGAAACTGTCGCTGGAGCTCAGCGAATCAAAGGAAGGCTGGCTGGAAGTGCTTCCTTGTGACTGCATCCCTACAGGCACACAGTTAGAATGATGACACTGCATTAAAGAGAGTTTATTTACTGTACATGGTACACAGAGAGAGAGAGAGAGAGAGAGAGAGAGAGAGAGAGAGAGAGAGAGAGGGAGAGAGATAGAGAGAGAGAGAGAGAGAGGAAGAGGGAGAGAGAGAGAGGGAGACAAAAACACCCTCATCCCCAAATGAAAACGCCCAATTCAAAATGGTGGATGAGGCAGTGGCCTAGTTTAACGTGGTGCAGAGTATCACTGGGATGGGGGGTAGGGAGTGGGCACAGTGGTGGAGCATGTCTGGCTTCCACTGAGGAGAGCAGGCGGGAGGCTGAAAGTAAAACATGAGGGGGAAGGGTGTTTGTAGAGTAAGCAGGAGTGAATTGGAAAAAACGACAGGCAGTCTCTCTCTCTCACACTCATTCATTCTCTCTTTAACTCTTACTTGCTCTTTTGCTCAATTGCACTCTCTCTCTCTCTCTCTCTCTCTCTCTTCCTCCGCCTCAGGCGTCCTGTAGCCCCTCCCCTCTGTCTCGTTCTCTCCACCCTCCCCTCTGAACCACACTCGCCCCCCTCTTTCCCCTCAGTATTTCTGTAAACCCTGCATCTCTTATTCTCCTTTCCGACGCCTCTCCCCACCCCTCCAAGCACTCATCCAGAGGGAGGCCATGCTGCCCTGCTACGCTACGATCTAACACACTGGGAAGCCATACCTGTCCTGTACACACAAAGACACAGATTGTTTATCTAGCCAGGACGCTGGGTACAGATGTCTATGCATACACACAGGCGATAAACTGCAAACATAACGGGACCTTTCCTGCCATGTGTACACACACACACACACACACACACACACACACACACACACACACACACACACACTGGTATTGATCCACTCCTGTTTGAGTTTCGGTGGGACAGAACGCACTGATTTACCAGGTCCACAGAGTAACAACAACACAACTGTCCTCAGACTAGTGTTTTCTTGGAGCATGATGTCTAATCGCTGTTTCTCTAGGAGAGTATAGGGCTGGCAGCCGGAGATTTGAACACTGCTACGATCACTTCCTCTTGAACTGGTAGTGTCAAAATCTACCGCTGGCATTCACTAGTGTTGTTCGTTTTTTTTCCCTCACTCCTTTTCATGTTATGCCTTTGCTTCAGTTCAGATTATTAAACGCATTCTGCGTTGTTTATATTATATTTTTGTACAGCAGATAATAAAGAACCAGAAGATCCCAGTTCTAACCGTATTTCAGCGGTTAGGAGCCCACTAAGGAACCAGACACAGTGCAACAATGTCGAAACTACGATACTACATAATTACATGTAGGCTATATACAGATACGATACAGGCAAGATAAGATTTGTAGTTTTTAAAATCAGATAAGTGGTTTGAATGTAGGCCTATATTCGATTTAGACGAATAACAAATCATTAGGAATCCCACTGGATTTGTCCAATGTAACAAAGCACATTCCTGTGTAGTCTAGCCGATTTCAAAAAGTAATAGTCTGTTACTCACCTATGACACTTCTTCAAAAACCCCAGCAGTTAAATCATCTGCAGTTACCAGAAATGTTGTAACGTCCCTTTCCGTTCTTGTAACGATAATACCGTCCACACTCTCCAACCTCCGGGATCGGGACCAGTATCCCCTCACACACAACCCGGCTGCTCATTGGCTTGTCTCTTCACGAGCTCGTTCCATCCACGGTTTACGAGCGTCAACATGTGCATGGTTACACGTGACCGCGAGTTGTGCGTGCCATATTCGGCCAGTCATTGGCTGCTTGACTGACAGAAACGCATGCTACTGGACAACCTATTCAGCCCGTTACTGCAATACTTGTCGTTGATTGGTGGTTTCCTCAGGCTCTCAGAGTCCTGCCCATACATGTGGCGCTCGTGTGTGTACTACGGCTGAGAGCAGAGACGCTACGGTGGCGTCATCAGAACATAGATATGTTACCCGCACAAGTGCACAATGCTCTGTGAATTTATTGTACAAACAAATGTGTATCATCATTGTACACATTTGTCGAATGTCATGTAATTGTCCGAACTATTTATCTAGCCTAACACTCAATAATCAACGATTCAGTTCATGTGGATTCATCAATAGGCCAGCTCACCAATCCAGGATTCTACTTTCAGACTCACACAGCGGGCCAATACCGAATACCTATTTCCTCACGTGCGGGGTCGGCGAAACCACCGCCCCTGTGAAGGAGACACAGCTGTAATAAACCGTATAGCTCGTGACCCCACACCTTGATTATTTTCTTGATATAGCTGAAACACAAAATGAATGCTAAATGAACAGGTCCACATAACAGGTTATCAACACAGTCTGATTACTAATGATAAAACAATCTTTACTTTCAGTTCAAAGACATTTATTTAGAATTTCTCATAAAACAGCCCTAGACTATTATCACTATTTTACATGACATCAATTCCTTTACTGTTAAAAACCAGCTAACTCAGTTCTAGTTATCAATCCTAGGCATTATATTTACATTTAGTCATTTAGCAGACGCTCTTATCCAGAGCGACTTACAGTAAGTACAGGGACATTCCCCCCAAGGCAAGTAGGGTGAAGTGCCTTGCCAAAGGACACAACGTCATTATGCACAGCCAGGGATTGAACCGGCAACCTTCTGATTAATAGCCCGATTCCCTAACCGCTCAGCCATCTGACCCCCATATATGAGTAGGATTCCTCCTGAGTAGGCCTTACCAAGAGAACAAGATTCTACACGTTGAGGTTTTCTACCTCATACATAATCCAGTGAACTGTGTGAACCCAATGAACCGTCCCCAACAAACAAAACATATCAAATCATCAAAAATACACCCCATCTACCCAGTCCTTATGTAATCTAATATAACAACAAATTATTTTTTCACTGCAACAAAAAAGAAAATCAGATTTAGTTTGGTATCTTTAGATTCACAAGAGAGAAACTCTTGTATGTGTGTTGCGTGAGTAACAAAGTAGGTCTTTACAATCCTCCCCCCACACAACCATCACTATGGTGTACAAACTTACTGACCTCCTTCTTCAACATATAGCTTCAACCAGAGCCACGTAAAGAGACCGCTTCAACCAAGCCTGTCATTGTGCCTGATGTCAAAAGCCTGGCTCATGTATATTACCATACAATTTAACATTCTCCGTTTTCCTACACAGATTAAACTATGATTAGGTATATTAATAAAAAAATATGAATAATTAAAAAACAATATTAAAGTTTAGACAGTGCATTAACTGTTTCGTAAGTGCAGATACGACTTCACCTTGTATTGTTGACTATTGGGATTACAATAAAGAAATACTTGAGATGTAGCAGTATGTTTTGGGCCAGAGCGTTTAATAACCTTTGTGTGCTGTTCTGAAAGGCACGAGGAGCCACTCAGTCAATTTACACAAGCAGTCCTCCCCCTAACAGCATTCCAAAGCAATACGAACTCAGTGACCCCCTTCTGGGTTCCTCTGGGTTCACATGGGATAAAGACCCCCCTCCCTATCCTACCACCCCTCCCTACCCTTTCACCCTTCCCCCATACTCAGAGACAGGGTATTTTCCTCTTGTTGCTACAAGGGTTAAACTGGTATATACTGGATCATCTGGTAGGATTCCTCAAGAGCAAGCTGGTACTGCAACCGACCTTGGTGAGAGTTCAACACACCCAATCTGTCTTGGGTGGAATGCAAATTCCAAGAGTTTCAACCAGGTTCCATGAAAAGGAGATCATTCGTTTCAAAACAAGATAATTAGCCTATAGATATGAGAGTTCTGGTAGCCTACATGACGCTGTGACAAGGAGGAGTTTTGGCTTAGGAGAAACTGTTATGGTGGATGTCCTCAAACACCCTCACTGGATAAATGCCAGTATAGTGACCATGAGTGACCCTTGAAACATGATCCCATGTCATGCTTTCCAAAACAAGATAAGTAGTCTAGTTACTTCTATCCTTAACTTTTACCGTTCGTTGGCTATTTTGCAACAATATGTGTCATTCGCACTCCTGAAACAACATTTCCAAGAATTTTCAGATTACTCAGTGTCCGTCAGGACTGTGGCAACAAAGGGTGGTGTTTGTAGGTAGGAAAATATAGAAGGCCGGGTCGCCAGGTGTAAGATTACATCTGTAAAAAAAAAAACGGCCAGTTAAGTAGGCAGGATTCATAAAGTCGTTCTCCCCGTCTCGGATAATCACAACCTATACTATTCTTTCCCAGAACAGACAGCATTTAGGAGAACACAGCATCTAGATTTCCTCTCACGTGTTGTCAGCCGGCCACACAAATCTTGAACGTGCATGAATGCTCAAGTCTGCGCTTGTGAATGGGAGAGAAGTAGCCTAACATAAAAAATTATAAAACCGGAAAGCCGGAAACACAGCAACCGCCTATCACTGTTCTTTTAACATCTGATTCAACTGAAAATACGACATGTCATTACATACTGTATATGTATGCAAATACATTCAACAACATGGTCACTTGAAAATGAAGCGCTTTCTCTGGAAACATCGGGTATGTTCGCAACAGCCATTGTAGCGTGGCCTACAAGACTAGTGGTAGGTTCTGCTGGTTTTGTGAATGAAAATAATCCACGCCTCTCATGTGAATTCTTCCAATAGTGTTGGCAGATAAACATTTGTACCACCCCCTTAACAACCTGACCGACCAATGCGATGCGGTTGAAGGTCTTCTGCGTTGCATAACATCATGTCAACGTTTTCACGTTTGAGAGAACCAGCGTACAGTGTGGCCAAGAGATTCATATGGAGACACAAACATACATATTCAAACGGGTTGATCAATGGATAGAAAATATGTCCAGCAAACTTAAAAAAAAATATATATACTTGAAAGACCTAGGTACACCAACCCCCCTAAACGTATAGCCTAAAATCAATCTTTAAGATAGCATTTTGACACTAAAATTGTAAAGTGGAAAAATTGACCTGAAAAGACTATCAAACATCGATCTTAACATATTTTAATACAGTAGACCCAACACTTGCATGCGAAGAACAGCACGCTCAATAATGTAGCTACGTTTTCTGCTCTGCTCTGGAGCCTCTTGGTCTCAGAGACAGGGTATTTTCCACGTCTCTTCCAAGTTTCCCCTCTGAGGTGACAGACAGGACATGCTAGTCGATGGATAGAAGTAGTCACTGTAGGGTCTAGTAGCGGCGGCTAAAAGCTTTTTTTTATTAAATTTTGCGGCGGGCAAAAGCTTCTCTTTAAACACTAAAATGTACTGACGTGGTCTACTCGAAAGTTTAGTATTTTGCTGTGGTTGTGGCGCCCCCGTGTGTCGAGGTTTGCCCTTGTAATTCACTCCTTTTATTATTTGCGTCAATTAATTACAAAACACCCATTTTGTAATTTAAGTAGTAATTTAAGTAGCAAATTTTTTTTTTTAATTTTTATTATCTGATTGTTGCAGCCTACTGGCCTAGCCAGCGCTGTCCACAGCATTAATTGTAGCCTACATCCAATAAAACTAGACCTGTCCAAGACCTGTTTTTACCAGCACTCAACCAATTAAACGTCAACAATTTAATTACTAGTAAGCTTCATTGTGTCATTTGTTTGTTCGTCTTCTCACTAAGGGTACTTATGGTCTTGTATAATTCGATTCCAAAATCGATGGTTCAATTTTGAGTCCTCGGACTTAACAGCTGATCGCCCAAAGAACCAAGCAGCACTTTAGCCCAGCACGTCACCCAACCGCTCTCGCGGTAATAGCGTGGGTGTGCAGTATTTAGACTGATGAGTGAGTTTAACTAATGCTACTCAGCTACTCAACTCCTTTAGTACGGTAGAAACAGAGCTTATCCTGTGTTTGCCGGCGTCACCCCCTCCATGGCTTCACTGCCTCAGTTCTACTGATCAGGGCCTCATGACTGACTCAGAACTTGTTCACCGCTTAACTGAACATGCGCTCAGCTGGAAACGAACGAACGTACATGTGGCACGCACACGTTTGTGTGTATGTATAGATATAGTGTATGTATACATACATACACTACATGTCTTCCCAAATGTATGGATGAGCCTGTGTATTCACAAATACACACACACACACACACACACACACACACACACACACACACACACACACACACACACACACACACACACACACACACACACACCTCTACAAAACGTTTCTGCTCCTATTTGAATTATTCATTTTCACTCAGGGGTCATCCTGTTGAGAAACTAATAATCAATTCAAAATAAAATGTAAGATATTAAATCTATCACTTTCCCTTGATGTGTACTTTATTTTTCTTTCTTAACAAAGAAAGCAAAATTGCTTTCTTATTCACTCTGTCACACACACATACACACACACAAGTCTCTATTCTCAACTTCATTATTCTCACTCTCCCCCTCTCCTCTCACTCTCCCCCTCTCCTCTCACTCTCCCCCTCTCCTCTCACTCTCCCCCTCTCCTCTCACTCTCCCCCTCTCCTCTCAGGCTCCCACTGACCCCCCTTTCCACCCCCCTCCCCCCTGCCCTCACCAACTGTTGTGTCACCCTTTCTGTTCACTGACTAATGCTGGATTCATTCCCGCACACTTGCTTGCTTCGGCATTCCTCAGTTCTCTCTCTCCTCTTTGTCTGTCTGTCTTTCTCCTTCTCACTCTCCATCTCTGTTTCTGTGAGGCGTGCACTTGTTCCCTGAACATCAGCTTGATCAGCACACTGGCTGCTAGCTTGAAGTTATTTACAGAGTTCTAGAAGCAGGCGGGAACCCATTGGACCTGATAGCCTCTCTTGCTCTCCTCATCCCTCCATCTGCGACCAACTTTCTACCTCATTTGTCTGTGTGTGAGCTGTCATGGACTCTGTGGGACTCTCTCTCTCTCTAATACTTCTGGTTTTGCAATGGACACACATCCAGGCTGTTGGTAAGATGTTTATCACTATAATCAATGTGAGAACGGTTCACTTATCATTTTCGTTGGGGTGTGATGCTGTTATCTTTTATTAATCTAGTGGTACAAAATAAGTAGCTTTGCAGTAATAGCATTTACATTTTTCATTGTAAAATGCTGACTTGCTAGTAGAAGTTGTTTTCAAGATAGGGGATAGTAATGATTTATTTAGTAGTGAAGTTATAATTTAATGCTGTTGAATTTAATTTGTTTAGGGGGGATTGAATGAAACATTAAGAATTAGTGAAGAACTTCATTGAGGTGTATCATACAATCTCAATCATACAGACAGCATGCAGTAAATACTGATACAATCCTCTCTCTTCACTTTCAGAGACTTACTGGGCCTACAGAGGTACATTCTTGTGTGTGTGTCTCTCTCTCTCTCTCTCTCTCTCTCTCTCTCTCTCTCTCTCTCTCTCTCCGTCTCTCTTTCTTCCTCTTTTTCTACCTCTTTCTTTCTCTTTTCTACCTTGATTTCTCTGCATTAGTTACAGTTGACCATGCCCGTCTCCCAGACACACGGGAGAGTAAACAGGGTGGGGGAGCGGAGGAGAAGAATAAGAGGGGGAGGAAAAAAAGAAAGAAACGGCAGGTGCATGAGGATGGAGAGATGGACGGGGGGGTGGAGGTTAGAGGAGAGAAGGAGGGAAATGGGGGGGTGGAGGAGAGAAGGAGGGAGATGGGGGGGTTAGAGGAGAGAAGGAGGGAGATGGGTGGAGGTTAGAGGAGAGAAGGAGGGAGATGGGGGGGTTAGAGGAGAGAAGGAAGGAGATGGGTGGAGGTTAGAGGAGAGAAGGAGGGAGATGGGGGGAGGTTAGAGGAGAGAAGGAGGGAAATGGGGGGGGTGGAGGAGAGAAGGAGGGAGATGGGTGGAGGTTAGAGGAGAGAAGGAGGGAGATGGGGGGGGTGGAGGAGAGAAGGAGGGAGATGGGTGGAGGTTAGAGGAGAGAAGGAGGGAGATGGGTGGAGGTTAGAGGAGAGAAGGAGGGAGATGGGGGGAGGTTAGAGGAGAGAAGGAGGGAGATGGGGGGGGTGGAGGTTAGAGGAGAGAAGGAGGGAGATGGGGGGAGGTTAGAGGAGAGAAGGAGGGAGATGGGACGGGATGAGACGAAAGGATAGAAAGTTGTGGCTGGTGTTTCATTGTCACACGGCACAATAAGCCATGTGTTTATTCAACACTGGACACACACTGGCAGCCTAGTGTGTGAACAATGACTCTGCAGACCTGAATAGAACATGGCTTACACTGGTGTCTTTTCACCACAGAACATGTAGTATACTCTATGATACCATCTCTGCCAGGACAGACCAGGGTGAACCTTCTGATATCAGACAGAGATGCACAGACCAGCTGACTTGAGATGCTGTTTCCCAGATATTTCATGGTCGTTTGTCGCTGTGGTTGAACTGTGATGAGCAGTTATGGTGGTTGAAGTGTGAGCTTAGAGAAGTATTTCACAGCTGCTCGGTCATTAGAAATTGACAGCTTCTGTGTGTGTGGGTGTATGTGTGTGTGTATACGTGTGTTTGTGTGTGTGTGTTTTGTTGTTCCCAGTTGTATTACGACAGCGACAGCGTGGTACGAGAGGTGAAGCTAGGCAATATAATTATATTAGATTATTGTTGCTTGCTTTTTTTCTACAGGTACACTATTGCACTTTTGAGGTTCATGTTGTTTAATTTGTAACTTGTTTAACTACTTGCTCTTATGGTTCTTCCCATTGGCACTTATTTGCTTTTCACAATGTATGCTTCATGTTTGGCTACTCGCAATGTTTGGGGCTATCTCGTTGTTATGATGTGACCTATGCTCTTTTGTAAAGCTCTCTCTTGGAAGTCGATTTGGATAAAATCGTCTGCTAAATGAATAAATGTAAATGTAATGTAACACAGACACACAACGTTTGGTTCACAGTTACCATGGGGACCTCCATGACAACCCACTGTGGAGCTGTGGGCTAAAGTCTGGGGCTTTTTTGGGGAGCTAGCTAGGCCCGACGGGGTGGCAAACAGGCCCTTTAATCCTGCAGGAGAGGGAATTCCCCCATAGCTCACTGTAATGTGTTGGTTTGTGTTCCTGACTTCTCGGAAACAGCCATTGTGATGTTATGAAGGTTACAGGTCCACATTCAGGAGGTAGGAATGAGGGAGAGATCGTTGAGCGGTTTTTCTTTTGGCAAAGAGATGTTGATAGCTCCTGTCTGAACCATGGATATGATGTTTTGATCACGCATGAATATCTACTGATGAAATATCTTGCAAATTATCCTTTTCCGGCTTGTAAGTATTAAACAGCAGGCTTAAAATGATCTGAAGTCCTTGTTTGTCGGTTCATTGGGCGCTACATCAATTCATGTCCCTTCACCCAAAAAGGATTTCTACTAAGCTGAGTTCCAGCTGCAGTCTTTGTGCTCTGTGTCTCTCCTCACAGAGTCTTTCAAACTCTCCTTTCCGACTTACTCTTTCTTTTTCTTGTCATTTATTCTGTGACTTAGTTGACTATTCAGTGATAGTTTTTCTTTTTCACTCATAGCTTTTCTGTCCTCCCTCCCTGCTTGGTAAAAAAAAAAATTCTATCTATCTCTATCTCCCTCTATCTCTCTCTATCTCTCTCTATCTCCCTCTATCTCCCTCCTTTCCATCTGTCTCACCCTAGTTTTCTTTTTTCAGTTATTCGTTCATTTATCCTGTAAGATACTTTTGTTTATCCTGACCACTCAGCATGACTCTAGTTCCTGTCCTGTAGTTTCTCTCTCTTGTTGACCTCACAACCTCTCTACCCCTCTTACCCTACCCCACTCTGTGCCCCTCAATCTCTCTCTGCTCCCATCTCTCTGCTCCCCTCAACAGCCCAATTAGTAGGAGGTTTATGTGTGTCACATCACAAGCACAATACACCGTCAGGAATGCATGACGAAACACTGGCTCTCACGTTCTCACACTCACACACACCCTCTCTAACGTTCTAATACTTAACACACACCCTCTCTATCGTTCTAATACTTAACACACACCCTCTCTATCATTCTAATACTTAACACACACCCTCTCTATCGTTCTAATACTTAACACACACCCTCTCTATCATTCTAATACTTAACACACACCCTCTCTATCATTCTAATACTTAACACACACCCTCTCTATCATTCTAATACTTAACACACACCCTCTCTATCATTCTAATACTTAACACACACCCTCTCTAACAGTCTAACACTCTCACAAACATTCTCTCTGTGTTTCCAACGTGCTACAGAAGTCCTGGTCTTACTCATTTGTCATCTTATGTTCTGTCACGCTCCCTTTCACCTCACTTTCATTGTGTTGTGTATCACTGGCATGTAGCAAGTAGCAACCATCTTAACCCTTGTGCTGCCTTCGGGTCACATGACCCAAAGGTTCATAACGAACCATCGTTGTGTTTACCCAATTTTACCCAATACAAAAACAAATAAAAATAATTTTCTTTTAACTTTCGCAATGTGGGGGGGTCTGAGACAGCCCAACGGTTAAAAGAAAATGCTTCACTTTGTATGCGTTAAATTTGTCGCAATACGACGGTGGGTCACAATGACTGATGGGTCAGAATGACCCGAAGATAACACAAAAGTTAAGGCATAATTAGTGACTGCTGTGAAAACAGTCCCTCAAAACACAGCGTGACCAGCTCCCCTCCCGCAGGTTCTGCTGGTCAGTCTAAGTGGCCAGAGTATTTTCCTGATTGTGGCGGATCAACCCAGTCTCCTGTTGATGTGGAAACGACCCAGAGCCAGTATGTCCCCAGTCTGGGTCCAGTGATCCCATTAGGATACAGCCAATCAGGCAACGTGCCCTTCAGTCTGTCCAACAACGGACACACAGGTAACTACAGCAACCACACGGCACACTCACATGTCACCTGGCAACACACCACCCAAGTCAATCCAGGTTGCTACTGCAGAATTTACTGATGGTAAAAAGAAGAAGAAGGTCTGAGATGAAGGAACGCCGACCCACACAGCATCCCTGACGTCTTAGTACCTCTGACTTATATCAATGTCCTGAAGTTGTGTCTACCCACTTGGTTTGCATCCCCCCCTCCCTTCCCCACGCTGCCTCCAGTGATGGTCCCTCTCCCCCCCTGGATGGGTCTGGGCGGGCTGCCCGCTCTCTACACGGCCGTGCAGCTGCACCTGCACTGGGGCAACGGGGCTGCAGGGGCTTCAGGGGCTGCAGGGAGCGAACACACGCTCAACGGACAGAGGACGGCCGCGGAGGTACGGAGGAGTGTGCACGTGTGTGTGCACTTGTGTGTGCACGTGTGTGTGTACGTGTGTGTGCACGTGTGTGTGCATCCCTGTGTGTGTATCCCTGTGTGTGTATCCCTGTGTGTGTATCCTTGTGTGTGTATCTCTGTGTGTGTATTCCTGTGTGTGTATCTCTGTGTGTGTATCTCTGTGTGTGTATCTCTGTGTGTGTATCCCTGTGTGTGTATCCCTGTGTGTGTATCTCTGCGTGTGTATTCCTGTGTGTGTATCTCTGTGTGTGTATTCCTGTGTGTGTATCTCTGTGTGTGTATCTCTGTGTGTGCACACGTGAGGAACACTGAGAGATAAGGGAGCAGGCTAGCCTGAAAACTAATCAGCTTCCTGCTGGTGAAAGACACACTTTCGTAGACATTTGCCCTTTCACTGATGAGCATTTTATTTAAGTTAATTTGAGAATAGTTAATGTCAGATTAAAATTGTTGAAAAGATTAAGGATTAGGATCATTTTGTGAACCTGAGCGGTTAGGGAATTGGACTAGTAATCTGAAGGTTGCCAGTTCGATTCCCGGCCGTGCCAAATGACGTCGTGTCCTTGGGCAAGGCACTTCACCCTACTTGCCTCGGGGGAATGTCCCTGTACTTACTGTAAGTCGCTCTGGATAAAAGCGTCTGCTAAATGACTAAATGCAGATCCTGGTGCCAACAAGCCATTATAATGAGATTTTACATTTACTTCAATAAAAAATCGACCACACTGTGTATGCTCACCAGCACACACAGTAGGCGAGCACATTCTCACCCTCTCTCCCTCTCTCCCTCTCTCCCTCTCTCCCTCTCTGCCTCTCTCCCTCTCTCCCTCTCTCCCTCTCTCCCTCTCCTCCCTCTTTCCCTCTCTCCCTCTCTCCCTCTCTCCCTCTCTCCCTCTTTCTCTCCCTCTCTCCCTCTCCTTCTTTCCTTCTTTCCCTCTCTCCCTCTCTCCCTCTCTCCCTCTCCCTCTCCATCCCTCTCTCCCTTTCTCCCTCCCTCTCTCCCTCTCTCCCTCTCTCCCTCTCACCCTCTCCCTCTCCCTCTCCCTCTCCCTCTCCCTCTCCCTCTCCCTCTCCCTCTCCCTCTCCCTCTCCCTCTCCCTCTCCCTCTCCCTCTCTCCCTCCCTCTCTCCCTTTCCCCCTCTCCCTCTCCCTCTCCCTCTCCCTCCCTCTCTCCCTTTCCCCCTCTCCCTCTCCCTCTCCCTCTCTCCCTCTTCCAGCATGAAGCAAGTGAAGCAGCTTTTTTCATACACTGGAAACAACAAAAGACATGCTCATAACACAAACACACACACACACAAACACACACAAACACTCACACACACTCTCTAACTAGTGGAGCTGTCCCTTCTCATTCCAGCTGCATGTGGTGCACTTCAACTCGGAGCTGTACCCCAACATGACGGAAGCTATGACTCAGAGGGATGGTCTGGCAGTGCTGGGGGTGCTTATAGAGGTACGACCTACTGGAACAGGTCATGACTGTTTAATATGAGTATGAGACTCTGGATGCTAATGCACTTTTGACTTTGCAGACCGGTGAGGAGACCAATCAGGGGTTTGGGAACATCCTTAACTACCTGGGCCGTGTCAGATATGCAGGTGAGAGCCAGCTGTCAATCAAACTGCAGGCTAGCCAATCAATGCACAGGGACACTTCTTCTATCTCTCACAGAATAGTGCCACTAGGATTTGATGGTGTTTCCTGTAAACACTGCTGGGATCTTAACCGGCTAACCGCACATACAGTCTACCGCACATAACGGCTCTGGGAATGGACTGTGTATTCCAATGTGAAGTACCTTTTTCCCTCCCTCCCTCCCTCCCTCCCTCCCTCCCTCCCTCCCTCCCTCCCTCCTGTGATAGGCCAGAGGGTTTCCATCCCAGCCTTCGACGTGCAGTCGCTCCTCCCCACAGACCTGGGCCGCTACTTCCGCTACAACGGCTCCCTGACCACACCCCCCTGCTTCGAGAGCGTGCTCTGGACTGTCTTCGCTGAGACGGTGAAAATCTCAGAGGCCCAGGTGAGGAGGGAGGGAGGGGGGAGGGAGGGGGGATGGGAGGGAGGGAGGGAGGGAGGGAGGGAGGGGGGAGGGAGGGAGGATGGGAGGCGGGGAGGGAGGGGGGAGGGAGGGAGGGTTGAAGGAGAGGTGTGAAACAGATCCCTCATCTACGGAGGACCAGGGTAAACGCTGGGCTCCTTTACTTTGTCTTCTCTTCCTCTCCCCTTCCCTCCTCTCCCCTCTCCTCTCCTCCTCTCCTCCTCTCCTCTCTCCTCCTCCAGCTTCTGAAGCTGGAGACTGTGCTATACTCCAGCAAGCCGGGCGACTCAGACCGTCTGATCTTAGAGGACAACTACCGGACAATCCAACCACTCAACTTGAGGACTGTGCTCTCCTCCTTCCCAACAGGTCAGAGAGAGGGAGGAGGGAGGAAGGAGGAGGGAGGAGGGAGGAGGGAGGAGGGAGGAGGGAGGAGGGAGGAGGGAGGGACTGTGCTCTCCTCCTTCCCAACAGATCAGAGGGAGGGAGGGAGGAGGGAGAGATTTATTTTCAAAAATATTTTTTCAACTTTTCGAAAAGTTTTTTTGACACTTCGAAACACTTCAATTTTTTTTTCAAAACTATTTTTCGAAGATATTCTTCTTGTTGCCTTCTGCCTTGCTCCATGGTAGTTTCGTAGACTAGCTTACTTTTATTGAGCGTGGTAGCCAGGAAATGAAAAAAGGCCTGCAATGACAATAAATAATATTGATCATGCCACCAAATAGGCTACAGATTAAAACTAAAGTGATGAGCCTGGCCTTAAAATGTAAGAAGTAGTAAGTACAGATATTTGTGGTAAAAAATGTAAGGAGTGAAAGTAAAAAGTTCTTATAAACAGTGAAGTACCAATACCAGAAAAATCTACTTAATCTCCCTATCTCTGACTGTTATGAAACTCTGAGTAAGAGAATGAAAGAGAGAAATAGAATAATATGGATGAAAAGAAAGAGGTGGACTGGACAAATGTGTGGGAATTGTTTGTTTGCAAGCTGATTAGTTTTTGCCAAATCCCTTTCCAAACACTGACCCTATTGTTGTCACATGACTTCTGTGGAGCGATGGAGAGCAGGGGGAGAGGAAGAATGAGTCACACAGATAAAGACAAAGGGAAATGGATGTGTGAAAAGTTCTCATTGTAATGAGTGACTGAACTGGAAGGCCTGTGATGTCAATGTATACGGCCTGAATATTATATCAGAGAAAAACCTCACAGAGAAAGTATCTCGATCTTAACATTTTTATTTGAGTGGGAGATACGTAGAAAATACTGACTCATTGTTCATCAAATGTTTTGTTTTTCAGAATCAGCAAAGGTGTATGCTGCTGGTAAGGCCTGAGACAATAACATTTCAAAATAACAACATTTGACGCAGTTGTGATGATCTTATACAGTTACACAATGCTGCGTTGCAACAGTCAGTCTCCAATATCAAACATACACAAAATTATTGGTCTAGAAAAAACTTTATGCTGCTCGTGTCATATGAAGTAATAGGTCTGCCTGACTGCTTGTCTGCCTGTCTGCCTGTCTGTCTGCCTGTCTGTCTGGGTGCCTGACTGCCTGACTGCCTGTCTGTGTGCCTGACTGCCTGACTGCCTGTCTTCCTGTCTGTCTGACTGCCTGCCTGTCTGTCTGCCCACCTGTCTACCTGCTCTAAGGTGAAGTCTCAGCTATAGTAATAGGAGCTCTGTGTGGCTGTGTTGGTCTGGCTGTCATCATCCGCTTCATCGTGAAGACCATACGGTGAGTCTGTGCTGTGAATGATGCGCTAGCCTGATGCGCTAGCCTGATGCGCTAGCCTGATGCGCTAGCCTGATGCGCTAGCCTGATGCGCTAGCCTGATGCGCTAGCCTGTCTTCCTCCCAGAAGTCACCTCTCTGGCCTCGCGGCCTGTGTGCTTCACCCCTGCTCACTGTTGTTATCACATGACACCACAAAACTGTCTTTCCCTCTGAGCGCACACGAACGATATGGTGAACTGTCTTTCCCTCTGAGCGCACACGAACGATACTGTGATGTTTCATCTCCTTCTCTGTCCCTCCCATCTCTCGGCAGATTTTTCAAACATCTCCACAATGAGAGAATCGTGGTAAACAGGTGGATAACCTGATGAAGATCAACAATCAAACTAAATCAGAACTTCTGCTGGCAGTGTTCTCCCATTAACACGTTGACCTGTCAGATGGTCCTGAGCCCGGGTCTGCGGTCAGCGAGGGCCAGCTGGGCTCGACCTCGGCATACACTGTGTATTCTGCGGTTCAGTGCCGGTCCCAGCACATTTGGTGTCCCCCGGGGAGCCACCCACAGCAAGGACATATGACGTGCTGCGGTTGGCGCCCTCTGCTGGTAGAGCGTTTGAAACTCAAGGACAGCGGGAGGGGTTTATTTAAATGGATGCACTTGGGAAATTGCCACCCCCCTCTTCATGCCGGCCTAGGCTGCTGCCTATGTCGCCTGTAGGACCGGCACTGCTGCAGTTTCACCTCTGCAGACTGAAGATTCCCTTCACGATTTCTCCCGATTCGATGCATCTTTCCCATGTTCTATATCAAGCCACCCTGTTGTAGGTTAACAAAGCAACAACGCAGCTGTTTGGATGAAGCTGCACACTACCCTGACCGTAGACCAGTGCCCAGGGCCATTCTCACCCTGCCCTCTGACTACTGCGCTTGTGTTTATGGCTGTGTCTCCATGCTTGTGTTTGGGCTGGTGGAAAGACTGGATGCACTAGCTTGTCTGTCCGGTCTCCACTGGCCTGTGTGTCTCAGTGACCATGGAAGAGAGGACTGGAGGAAAGCAGCCGTTGATCCTTCATTGATCATGTTAACTGGGCTCTTGTTTGAAAACATCAGAAATCCGTCCTTCTCCAAGAGGTCACTAGACCAGCCGCAGGGGGGGAGACGTTTTCAAAGCATTCAAACAGGAGCCCAGTTGCGCTGCTCAAATCAGATGTCACCTGTCTTCCAGTCACACGATTCTGTCTTTTGATCACAACAGATCCACTTCTAGCTGGGACGTCCTACCCAGCATACGGCCTGCGCCAATGCCAAGGTCACCTCTCAGATTATGACCCCTAACCCTTTAACCCCTAAACCACACTTCTAAACTTCTTTAGCTCTAACAGTCCCCCTCTCCAGGTCCAGACCTTAACTGTTTCCTTAGCCTCCAACTCCTCTGTAGGTACCATGGTATGTGGGACAGTCTAAGATATTTTTACTGCTCCAATCACAAGGTCCAGGTTGAGTTGCACCACCATGTTGATTGCACTTGTGGTGTTCATTCAGATATGCAACCACTGAGGATGTCTGGACAAGACAGTCTGTGTGGGCTCTCTCACAGAACCATCACCTCCACCCCTCCACCCCTCCACCCCTCCACCCCCACCATCTCACCATCACCTTTTCCATCCAGAAACGTCAACACCACGTCTTTCTCTGTGGAATTCTAATCCAGAGCTGTAATCCTGCAATTCCAGGGATGTTTTGAAACTGGATGGTTGTTTGGCGTCTTAACACAAACTCCCCATTCGGTTGTTTTATTACGTTGTCATCTTTTCATCCTCCTTCATTTCACTCCATCAATCCCTGTTCCCGTAGACATTTGCATGACACCTTACTACAGTATAGTATGCAAGGTATAGCATACACAGTATAGTATGCACAGTATAGTATACACAGTATAGCATACACAGTATAGTATACGTCCATCAGCCTTAATGGTCAGACTTACTTTGCATATATGGATTTCCGTGTGAGCATCCTCCGTGTTGTGGGATCTTTCAGCCAGCCAGACACACAGCAGACAGTCTAGCAGACTGTTCTGAGTGGACAGGGGCCAGAGGGCCTTCCAGCACAGGGAAGACAGCGCCCTCTGCTGGACAATAAAGCAAACTGCAAACACAAGGGCCAAGAGATTTAGTCCACAGAACAAACTGACCTGCACTATCAAGCATACCCATAGCGGTGTGTTATGTTACACCTCGTTCACAAGGATGACGGTGTCCTCGGATCTTACAGGACCAAGGAGCCGGAAAAGGAGCAGAAACAAGACGTGGCCCTCAGTACGACCTCTGACCTGGGGAAGAGGGAGGAGCCAGCCTCACCTGGTCAGGCACAGGCCTGACCAATCAGCCGGCTCCATGAACGTGCATCCCGCCCTCCCTCACAGCCATGAATGTAAGTTTTTTTGTTTTCGCCCTTACATATACTTCTGTCCCTCCGAGGAGGTAGTTCATGGATCCGTTTCTGATTGGGAGCTAAACATACATTTACATTTAGTCATTTAGCAGACGCTCTTATCCAGAGCGACTTACAGTAAGTACAGGGACATTCCCCCTGAGGCAAGTAGGGTGAAGTGCCTTGCACAAGGACACAACATCATTTGCAAGGGCCAAGAATCAAACCGGCAACCTTCGGATTACTATCCCGCTTGCTTAACCGCTCAGCCACCTGACTCTGCACCAATCGTATCTCTTCACAGCTGCGGGGGAGAGAAAGCCTCACAGAGGAGAAGTGAGAACGACGTTTTAGTTTTTAGTTCGTCACCTTTACTGTAAATCAAACTTTATTTGTTTGTCCCTTTTTACAAGATGTGTCATAGAGGGCTTCACATGTGCCCAGAGAACTCAGACCTCAAACAACCCCAAAACCCTCAAAGAAGACAAGGAAGACCTCCAAGCAAAACTCAGAGAAGAAGAAATAAAAGAAACCTTACATTCAGTGAAGGATCCACTCCAGAGATGAGTCTGGCACCAACAACATTTCAAGTTTTCACTCAATGAACTTCTAGTGTTGAACCATGCAAGTCTCACACTCTGAATTATCTGCCTGTCCCTGCCTGTCCATGTGGCCTTGGGATCACGATGTATAATTGTTCGTGTTGTTTTTTTTCAATATCTCCAATCTCTCCCGCCCGCTTTACTCAACGCCCTTCGGTGTTTTCCTTTGTGAAACACACTGACCCAGTCCTGAGAAGGAACATGATAAAACACTAAAACAAACACACGTAATCAGTGAAACATTAATCAGTGAAACATTAATCAGTGAAGTTCCCCACCATGTGTAGCTTGCCACCACAGCTGCAACTGCAATATGAGTCTTGCTTGTTTTGCAAACGTTTTTTTGGTTCTTAGGCCCAAAATGGACAAAGATCGGCCTCCAGAAAGGATGTTAATGCAAAACACTGGAAAATCCTGAAACCTACCCTGTAGCTGTAAAATGCTTCTCAAACGTTGTGACCCTGAGCATAGCTCTGAACACACGGACGTAAAAAGAGTTGTGTGTTTCTCAGAAGTGTGTGAGGTTGTGTGACAATGATTGTGTGACTTCTGTATCCTTGTGGTGCGTGTCCCTGTGTGAACACGGGCCTTGGTTTTGTGTGTCCTTGTCAGAATTCAGCTGTAAATAGCCGACATTATGCATCATAATAAAGAATTTTAATGACAATGATTTTTCTACTTTTGGTTGTTTTATGCGAGAGAGAAAGAGAGAGAGATAGAGAGAGAGGGAGTGGAGGAAGAGAGAGAGAGAGACAGAGCGAGAGCGAGAAAGAGAGAAAGCGGAGGAAGAGAGAGATACGGGAGTTTACAGTAAGACTAAGCTTATGCATTACGTCACCAAGGAGTTTGAACTTTTGAAGAAGTAGTTACCAGAAGTAGTTTCAACCTAAATTTGTTCTGCTTTATTTGACCGTGTTTACGTGATGTGTTACAGGAAAGACAGGGAGAGTGAGGGAGGGGAGAGCGAGGGGGGAGAGTGAGGGGGGGGAGAGAGAGGGAGGGGAGAGCGAGGGAGGGGAGAGCGAGGGAGGGAAGAGCGAGGGAGGGGAGAGCGAGGGAGGGGAGAGCGAGGAGGGAGAGCGAGGGAGGGAAGAGCGAGGGAGGGGAGAGCGAGGGAGGAGAGTGAGGGGGGGAGGGGAAGACACGCAGAGTACCCAGGCTGGACAAGCCCAGACAGCTAAAGGAGTTCCAGTTTGAAAACAAAAGACAGATGTTAAGCTTCCTCTACTGTTCGTAGGAAAAGTAGATATGAAATGGCTGACATCACAGTATCCTTCTAGCCAACAGTAAACACACACACACACGTGTAGACCACCAGCTGGACCCTTCTAAGATATTAATAGTGGTCATGTGATCTCAGCACCCTGCTACGTGACCTCTCACAGGCGTTCCGCAAAACAAACGAACCCAAGACACGCCCACTCTCGCACAGGAAACGAAAAAGGAAGACTGAACGTGAACAGTATCGTATCAAAAAGGTCATTTTCAAGTGTGCAGACTCTGAATAGGTAAGACTGTTCGTACTGTTCTGTTATGAATATATGACCTACATTAAACTGTGTACTTATACTTTTCCTCGTCAAAGCCAGGCGATTGCAATGTTGTTTTCAATTTAAAAAAACTTTTGCACGAAGCAATCCGATCCACTTTTCCATGTTGATAAGAGCATTAAAATGAGAAAAAATTATGAGACAAAAAGAAATCAAGGGACATTAGAATAGATAAAAATGTGCAATTAATTGCGATGAATCGCAAGTTAACTATGACATTAATGCGATTAATTGTGATTAAATGTTTTTATCGTTTGACAACACTAAATTAATTAAAATAATTAAAAAAATAAGTCATCATTTATTAATGTATTGTTGTACTCTATATGTGTTATTGCTTGTGACTCTCCAGCTCCAAGACCGTGGCAAGATGAAAAGTCTCTCAGCTCTCTATTCTCTCTCCGTCTGTGTGTTGCTAAGTAACCCAGCACAGCCTGCCAACGACTCCCCCTGCCAGCCTTCAAAATACAATAACGCACATAACATCTTCATCAAGCGACACCTGCGCCCAGGAATCCCGTCTACCTTGAACAAGACCGTCTGGGAGAAGTACCTGCGTGACCATGGCGACTGCTCGCGGCCCACGCAGTCCTTCCTTCCCGTGGAGGGCCAGGAGAAGGTGAACGCTGTGTGCAGCAGCGCCGGGGGGAAGCGCTTCAGACAGAACTTGTGCATCAGCACCAGCCGCTTCAACTTCGTGACAGTCAGGAGCGAGGAAAACACATGCCATGTCAATAGTGTAAAAAACGAAACCAAGTACCTCATCTTGGCCTGCGATGTCCTGGAGAACCGCTGTCTCCCCGTGCACTTTGAGGGGAACCCCAAGAGTCTGTCACCAGATAACAACGCTGCAGCCTGCGGGAGAGCCGCGAGCCACACCATGACCAGCCTGCAGCTGCTGTCTGTGCTGGCTGTTAGCTTCATGATTTTTGACAAGTAGCTTCTCTCTCTAGGAGTTTCAAGCTTTCCTGGAAATCTGGTGGTGTATTGTGTGTGTGTGTGCATTATAAACTTCTTGTATTGAACACACAAGTCTTACGCTCTGAATTATCTGCCTGTCCATGTGGCCTTGGGATCACGATGTATAATTGTTTGTGTTTTTTTTTTCAATATCTCCATTCTCTCCCGCCCGCTTTACTCAACGCCCTTCTGTGTTTTCCTTTGTGAAACACACTGACCCAGTCCTGAGAAGGAACATGATAAAACACTAAAACAAACACACCTAATCAGTGAAACATTAATCAGTGAAACATTAATCAGTGAAGTTCCCCACCATGTGTAGCTTTCCAACACAGCTGCAACTGCAATATGAGTCTTGCTTGTTTTGCAAAAGTTTTTTGGTTCTTAGAGGACCTCTAAGTCTTCTGGCCCAAAATGGACAAAGATCGGCCTCCAGAAAGGATGTTTATGCAAAACACTAGTAAATCCTGAAACCTGCCCTGTAGCTGAAAATGTTTCTCAAACGTTGTGACCCTGAGCATAGCT
>NC_085024.1:21582799-21597799 GCF_963692335.1 Osmerus eperlanus
GGAGGGCCCTAAGACGTCCTGGACCCGGGAGATAACCAATGACGGTGATCTCATTCTGGTAAAGCTCCTGTCTAACTGGCTCCCTGATTTGTCAATCACTTCTCAATCATATAGTTGTTTCTTTGTGTCTCATCTCACGCACAAACACATAGCTTGATGAGATGTGTTCAAGCCTCAACAGCCAGCACTAACTCTTCCCCTTCTCCATTCCATCTTTCTCTTCTCCTGGCAAGACAAAAAGGCCTACTTAAATAATTAGTGGGTTGTTTTACTCCTCCACATCCCCTAGTCTCATGTAACCAGTCCTCCAAGATCGTAGAAGCAGAGGGGAGTTAATGTTGCATGTGTGGAGTGATGGCTGTCAAATAAAACTAAAGTCTGATAGTGTACAACCGGTCCAACCAGAGACAACTCCCTGAACCCCCTAACACCTCACACTTTTAATTTCAGCTTGTCATTCTGTTATGAATGTCAAATGTTTTGTTGTTGTGTTTGAGAAGATGTTTCCTTGCTGTCCTCTCTGCAGACCATGAGCGCAGACGATGTGGTCTGCACCCGGGTCTACGTCCGGGAGTAACCAGAAGCAGGAGCTTCTCTTCCTTCCATCCCTCTCTCCTTCTCCTCCTCCTCCACCACTCCATCCCTCTCTCCTTCTCCTCCTCCTCCACCACTCCATCCCTCTCTCCTTCTCCTCCTCCTCCACCACTCCATCCCTCTCTCCTTCTCCTCCTCCTCCACCACTCCATCCCTCTCTCCTTCTCCTCCTCCACCACTCCATCCCTCTCTCCTTCTCCTCCTCCTCCACCACTCCATCCCTCTCTCCTTCTCCTCCTCCATCACTCCATCCCTCTCTCCTTCTCCTCCCCCACCTCTCACTCCACTCCAAGGAGGTTCTCAGAGAAGGCAACATGTAGAATTTAGTTCTTTGATCTCAGTCAGATACAGAACTATGTAATCCTCTAATCTTCACAGTATCTAGTCTGTCACATTTTTCAAATCGAGAATTTAGTCACCTATCAGTCAGTCTGTCTGACACTCCCAGTTACTTGGTGTTGTTTATTGTGTGTGTGTCTTGGTGATAATTTTCAGTTTGTAGGTGTGTGTGTGTGAGTGTGTGTGTTCATGAAGTTGGCCTGCCTGGTGTGTGTGTGTGTGTGTGTCAGTATGTAGCTATATGTTTAGTTCAGTAAACCAATCTGTGAGTACTTCCAGTTTCAGGTCAGTTTGAATTTTTCTGTTTTACTTCTTTCACTGTTTGGGCACCCCTTTTTCTATTTCTCTCTAAAGTTTTATATTTATTATTACAGTAGACCCTGACACCACAGCGCTATGTTTTTACTTCCTGTCTCTTTTCTTATTTTATAAAATGTGATCATAGGGAATAACGTTTTCTATGGGGTGACAATAAAGCACGTTATGGACTCCAGCGAGTGTGTGCTAGATTTTCTATGTCTTTCTCGTGTTTTATATTTAATATTGCAGACAGACAGACACACACACACACACACACACACACACACAGACACACATCAGTACAGACCTTATTTTAGACTTTCTCTCAGCTGTCTGCAACTAGAATAACTTGTCTGCCCCCCCTAACCCCCAGAAGTCTCTCTCCCTCTCTATTTTTCCATCTCCCCATCCCTCCCTTCTTCTGTCAATCACCGTTCTGCAGCATGCCCCAGTTCTACCGCTCCTTTCGTAGTTTCTGTCTCACAACATTTGCTTTTCCCCCTCAAGTGTAACTTTTCTCTCCTCAGAGTAGTTTTCGTACCCTGCCTGAGGTGGAAGAGAGACAAACTTTCCCTGTAACAGCTCACATTTACCTTTACTCATTTCCCTGATTACATTTCCAAACATTGGCACCAATCACACAACACAAACTCTCTTTTCTGCAATTTTAATTTCAAAGGGTTCTGGATATCTAACATCAGTTTGAACTGTTTCATATTGTGTGTCAAACACACCTGTTTTTATGGAAACCATCAGACTTGATGAGTGTAATGGATCTGAACTCGATGGATGCCGGACGGAAGGGTGGCTGGGATGGCTGGACAGAGAGATGAGGAAGGGTCAGTGGGCGTGTTCCCATGGGCGGGGGGCGTGTTCCCATGGACAGGAAATGCCAATAGGATTAGAGGGTACGGTTGATTGACAGCAGATGTGCTTAACAAGGAGCGAGATCGTTAAGAGATCTGGAAATGGAAGGGGACTGGAGGAATACACACACACACAAACTCACACTCACACACAAAGGTGTGAGTGATAGTGTGAGGAAAGAGGGAAGAGAGGGGAACATTTGGAGAGGAATTCAGCAGTGTTCAAACTAGCCCTCTCCTCTGTTCTCCCCCTGCAGCTGGGCGTAGTTACAGTGTGACCCCAATAAAGTCCCGTCCTCTGCCTCCTGCCCTAATAAAAGGGGTAAATAACTGCCCCTCCCTCCCTGTTTATTACCCCCTGGGGCAGTAAAAGGCAGCTGTCTGGCCCCCTTCAAAAACGCTCGGCCTTCATCGGATCTCAGTAAAAAACACACCCGTTCACATACCGTACCAAACACACACATTCTGAAAGCTCTTCACACACACCATCAAACACTCACACTGTACGCGTGGCTCGTAAAACACTTGCTCGGTACACGCACAGGGAAGCCACTGACACACACGCTCGCGGTCACACACACACTCTGGCACTAAGCGAAGACAGATCACACACATGAGAAATACAAACGCACACAGCCAACCGTGATATGGCCATAACGGATGATGCACAGAAGCTGGAACATTGGACATGCATGTAAATACACACCCACACACAGACACAGAAGCTGGAACATTGGACATGCATGTAGATACACACCCACACACAGACACAAAAGCTGGAACATTGGACATGCATGTAGATACACACCCACACACAGACACACAGTCATATTCTCCAGGCAACACTGATAGAACTGATAAATATGATTGATTCAACATCCAGAAGACAAATTCTGTGAGTTAGCATTGCTAACCTGGTTTCCATAGGAAATCCATATATATTAGAGCTCAGATGTAGCTTAGCTGGGGTAGTAGGAGAACAGGTATGTGTAGGGGGCCTGGGGACAGGGCTGACAGCACAGTGTGATAATGTGTGGGTCTGTGTGTGTGTGTGTGTGACAGAGAGAGAGAGAGGGAGGGAGAAGATGATGGATGACTTGTGTTCAGGTTGGAGCTGTTATTGACACATGGGTCAGATGCATTCTGGGAGGATGCAGTAAAGATGGGGGAGAGCCACATGGGGGAAACGCCCCGCAGGCAGCATAACCGCAGGGCATTCTGGGTAAGAGAGGAACACACAGAGTGCTTGTGACAGACAGGTTTCACGTCACACACACGTCACACACACACACATTGTGTACGTGACAGTTTTAAGATGGGCAGGAGTCATTACATGACGCCCACACACATACTACACACACCTGCACATTCACGCAAACGAACACACACTCTCTCTCGCTGACTGAACTCTCTTCTCACACACGTTGACACAAGCACAGGGGTCTCCTCTCGCTAACGCTGTGGAGACCACCCAGAAACCAGGCCCCTTGTAAACCACTGGTCAAGAATAGTCACACAGTCATGCTGTCTCTCACACACACACACACACACACACACAGACTCACATGCACAGGAGGGAACAGACACAGCACAGCCACGCATCATCAGGGTGTTTATGCAAACACATTCAGATGTGGTCATGATTTTTTTAAGAAAACAAACAGGAACTTGACAAACACTTAAAGATGAGGGAAAATGACTCGGGTTAAAAACACCACAAAGATGAGAATGGTGAAATGGACAGACTGAGTCAGAGACCAAAGAGAGGGGTGAGGTGAGAACAAACTAGTCTTTGTGTCAAAAACAATGCTTCTGTCTGTTTACAGAAGAGGATTCTTCGTCATCTTTGTTTACCTGTGTCTAACAACACTGTGTGAAGCGTTCCCTATGCCCTGATCAGGGATCAGTTTACCATCATCGTACACCCACCAAGGCTGGGAAACTGCTCGATCAACACAAAGAGCCAGCTGATCCTGCAGTGTGGTGAGACAACGGTTGTCCACTTCGGAGTTAAACTGTGCTGAATGTGGAGATGGAGCCAATGATCTGGGAGACTGTGAGGAGACAGAGAGACAGAGAGGGGGGGGGGGGCGAGTTGGTGAGGGGTGGAGTAGGGTGGCGAGGGAGGGAGGGGGGGTGGAGGGAGGACTGGGGGGGGTTGCCACCCGAGAATCGTTAGGCATTACTGGGTGATCAACTGTCAGAAGTGTGACTCATCCTGTTTTTTATTAGATTGACACACAGCAATGTAAACACACACGCAAACACACACACAAACACACATGCAAACACACACACAAACACACACGGTAGCCACACTGCTCAGGGACAACATGAGCAAACTTGACGTGTTTTGAGTAGTGCCACGGAACGCAAACCTCCTGTAACGTTTTCATTTTACATTTACATTTAGTCATTTAGCAGACGCTCTTATCCAGAGTGACTTACAGTAAGTACAGGGACATTCCCCCCGAGGCAAGTAGGGTGAAGTGCCTTGCCCAAGGACACAACGTCATTAGGCACTGCCCGGGAATCGAACCAACAACCTTATGATTAATAGCCCGACTCCCTAACCGCTCAGCCATCTGACTCCCTGAGTTCAAGTTCAGGTTCAGTTGACTCAGGTTCACTGACAACCCTGAACGCAGACACAACTGTTTAATGATGCTCAATAAGCCCTAAATACACATAAGATGTTTCTCTGGATTATGGAAACTCTAGACATGGAGGGAGGGCATCACTGGGATAGATGAATAGATGACTAAGGTGTAGGAGACAGGATAGCAAGAGCAGACAAGCCTTAGTGACACAACCTTCAAGGAAAGCTGGATTTAGTCTGTGTTTGATAACTGAATAAACAAGGTACCCTTTATCACATTCTCCCTCCACCCCCACCCCTCCTCTACATCTCTACGTCCAGCTCTTTTTTCCTTCGGTTCCAGACAGCGGTCAGGACAACTCATACCAGACGCAGTAATGCCATAGCTGGACAGGCTAAATTGTAGTTTCATTGGCTGTGGTGTGCCGTGGTGCGATTTGATTGGTTGTGGTAGATGGTGGTCGGTGGTCCGGCAGGGCAGGGAGAGCAGCTCATTAAAAGGAATGGCCTCAGCACAGATGGGACTTCACGGAAGACATAAACACACACACTGACCACACACACACACTGACCACACACACACAAAAACATAAAAACCCACACAATGTTGTGCAAGAAGGTCGTTAAAAAGTGCATGCACCCTGGTGATGTTCTCATAGGACCAGACTGAATGTTTCACACTTTCTAAGGACACAGAGATTCCAACAGTCTCGTCCAGACAGTAACACGTACTGCTGCATAGATACACGTACGAGACGTAGGTTTGGGATTGGCTTGACTTTATTGCTCCCGGTCACAGATGTGTATCACAGCTACCATCCACATGCTGCGGCAGCACTGCTGTGATGTCTGACACGTGTAGATATGGACAGATACCCGTCTGGATTCAGCGCTTTACAGCCACCTGTGACTGGGCCGTTTGTCATGGGCTTGTCTCGCCAGACAGCTCCATTTTTAGAATTACAGTTACGACACAATGATTCATATATTTTTCACGGCTGTTTGACTGTAACATGGACTCAGTTTACAGTCATATCCATGCAAGGTGCAGTAGACATTGTTGTGCTTTTGAATTGCTTGGATCTGGGCACAGACAGTCATTTGCCTGTAAATATATGAACTTTAAGTCGGAGGATAGTGTGTGATCTGCAGAGCGTAGGCTGGTGTGTGTTTTGGCTCCCATACTGGTTTTACCTCTGTGTAGGAATCTGTAGCAGCACACTGGGAGGGGGGTTGCGTGTGAGCGAGCTAACTCATCAGACTGTTACGTAACGCTGTGAGCTCTGCGTTACAGTGATGCCAGTCTAGTCAACACCCACCTGGCAAACAATGCTAATATGGGTCACTGTGGGGTTGACTTTGTGTCTGCATGCGTGTGTGTTTCAGTGTTTGTGTGAGAGACAAAGTATGGCTAGATTGTACCGTGCCACATGCATATTACTGTGATATGTGTACACTGGATATGTTTTGTGTGGTTTGTGTACATCAGTGTATGACTATGTGTGTGTGTTTGTGTGGGCTGGTTTCATTTGTTATTGCACAAATCTGCCAGTATGATCACTGGCTTTCTCCCTTGTGGTCCCAAAGGCCTTGGGGAGGAGAGGAGAGGAGAAGAGAGGGGAGGGAGAAGGAGAAGAGAGGAGAGGAGAGAAAATACCGGTCTGCAAACCTTCTTGAAAACCGTCATTGACATGGTGCCAGGGTGGTCAGGTTCAACTTCACAGTGTAACTCGGGTGCAGACACCAGCTCAACAACAGATCCATCTGTCAGAGATCCAAGGCACTGGCACAGGGCCCTAACCTCCAGTCTGCCTGACACCTGATTGACAGTGTTGATTTACGAGAAAAACCAAACATGCTCACCAACTTCAAGAGTTCAAGAAGTGTTTTTCAAAATCGTACTCAAAAGGTTAGAGTAGGAGGCAGTTTTATTCTCTGAAACTGGAGGACTGTCCCTACCTACTCGATCTGCTCCAACGCGTGTGTTAGAGAACAGTGACACTTAGTGTTGACCTGTGGACATTGATCCAGACAGACAACCCTCTGTTCACCAGCACGCATTTGGAATCAAGGAGGGTGATTCTCAACAGCTACGATGCACTTTAATTACCGTCTTTACCTTTTCTCAGTCGATATAAAACCAACAAGGTGTCAGTCAACCAAAAATTGGCAGAGACCAAACAGACCTTTTTTATCTTAAGGGGAAGGTCAAAATAAATGGCGGTACTTTCAACTATCTGAATGGGACCAGAGCCTGGTTAAGGAGAGCCTGTCCACTCCCTATTAAGCCCCATTGTACTGAATGTTGTGCAGTTACACCAGAGTTCCACTGGGAGTGATCGAGGTCCAGTGCAAAATGAATGGGAGTCTATAGAGCTAGACGGCTAAATTCTGTTCTTTCGCCTGAGTGTCGTTGAGAAATCTCAGATTTGATTGTAGTTTTCGCATGTTCAACATGGATTGTAGGTCGAAAGTTGAATGAACGAGTACTTATGTCCTTTCGATTTCTTACAGGGTGAGTCGTTGTTGCCCATAACACGCTATCATTCTGCAAATGAATGCTGATTGGTTAGTGAAGGACTGACTACGACCAGAGATCCCGCTTGATGGCATCCGAAACGGAACCAATATGTCAGAGCATTAGCAACATTAGCAACAACATTAGCAAACCAAAACAATTTCTAGCATGTGTATTGACAGGGAGAGCCTAACCTGTCAGCTGTGTTGTCGATGCCTCGAGGGAAAAAAGGAAGTGACCAGGGCTTGCCGCAAAGCAGTATCTCTTGTCGTACGATGTGTATGACGTCATTGACATTTAAAAAGGCTTTTTAAGACAAAAAACACCCAGCTGTGTGGGGTTTTTTTTGCCTCCCCTTTTGAATTCAACATTCAAATTACTAGAAAAAAAATGATATCCCGAGAAAAGTGTATTATGAGGGGTATAGCTCCATAGACCTCCATTCATTCTGCACTGGACCGTTAGCACCCTCATATGGAACTAGGGTGGAACTGCAACCAGTTCAGAACCCAGAAGTTTCCCGAGAGTGGCAGTTCTCCCCATATTAGACATTCTTTTATTTTTTGTATTTTTTTGTATTTTTTTTTCGTTCAAAAAACTTTATTATTCGTCCGGATGGCTTTCTTATTTGTCAGTCCTTTTAAAGTTTACAAATATAATTTCATGTCACTTTTAAATTGGTGATATTCTTTCAGACCATTTATGGATATAAAGTTTTCCAAATACAATTAAAAGATTGAAAATGAAATGATGGCATTTATCCAAATCTTTACCTTCATAGTAAAAAATAATATCTCTACTTTGTAATTTTATCCTAGAGCCACACAATACCTGAAATACGTCCTCCACATCAATCGAGAACAATCTGACATAAAAACATTCACAAAATAAATGTGCAATCGTCTCTGTGAAAACTAACTAACATAATAGACATTCTCTGATGGGACCATAACGCTCACAGTGACGCGTACAAATGACGAGCGAAGATTGAAGCAATGGCGCCATCAGGGGTAACAGAGAACAAAGTCTCATCGGGGGCCAACGACCCCTAGGTGGCACCAGCGAGCTACAGAAGAATCTGCTTTCTAAAATACATGGATGATGAAAAACCACTGGACGGTTCTGATTCTAGGGCTCTTACATGTGGCAAGACTGACAGAGAATGGATGAGGGGCTGGGAATTGGAGAGATTGACGAGAGAGGGAATGGGAGAAGGACTATATAATGGAAGGAAAAAGGAAAAAAGGAATACAAGCAAACATACATATGTACACACACACACACACACACACACACACACACACACACACACACACACACACACACACACACACACACACACACACACACACACACAGTGAAAGCATGGAAGAGACAGAATTGAACCTATACTACCGTAAAACTAAACACTTCTGTTTTCTCTCCTATGATTGGCAGGATATATGTATAGAAGAACTATAGAGTGACCAAACTGTGCCGTCAGGAAGACATAGGAAAAGTTATGATCAATCATCCAGCACTGTAATTATGTGGAAAATCTTCCTTTGTCAAAACACACTGATAAGTCGCAAAATGGGGGAACAGTACTAAAGTTGAGAGAGAGAGAGAGAGAGAGAGAGAGAGAGAGAGAGAGAGAGAGAGAGAGAGAGTGAATGTGGGTTTGAGGTTTTCAAATGTGAACCAGGCGCGCGCGGAGAGAAGTTGAGTAAAGGGAAGCTCGAGAGACTCCACTGGAATAAAGGCGCTCTTTCATTTAGGAGAGAGGATAGAGAAGGTTATTGAAAACTCTGAATTTACGGGATAGAAACTAAAAACAGGATAATGTATCATAATATAAGGAAAACCACGTCATTGAACCTATAAGGAAAAGTTTGAGGAATAAGGTCATTCTGTTTAAGATGTTTAAGAATAGTTTGAACGTCCAGGTAGGGAATGGCCTCTTAACTCTTACTCATTGACAAGATTTGTTTTTCGTGTTAGAAGTAGCAGCGTGTATTTCTGAAGCTGTTCCGCGTTAGTGATGGTTAATTACCCTACATGAGCCTCTTGTTTGACGGGACAGGTGTTCGGTTTTGAGTCGCAATAAGCGGAACGCAGATGTTGACACAAGGTCATTAGTGTCGGTTTCTTTGCCTGAGGTAAGAACATAATTTACCAGGAAATCCTTTTCAAATAACGAACGAAATAGCTAATTTAAGCTCAAACAAACGTTTTAATTGTGGTCTGTGGAGCTGTCATTAAGAATACATATTGTAACTAACTTTAACCGTATACATCTCAGGGGCTAGCGATGCCACTGCAACGTCGTTTGAACGGATATAACGGATCCTTGGAGAACAGCGCGAGCTGAAGGAGCGCGTGTGCGCGTCTTGTTATGCCGAAGCTCAACATTTAAACAACTAACGGAGCCCACTTCTCAAGAGACACACACACGACATTCTCCATCCTCCCCTCTATCGCACAAATGGAGCTGAGGAAATATCTGGTGTTTTTCAAGTTGGTTGTCCTTTTAAAAGGTAAGACATTCCCTAGTCGTTTCAGCAAACGAATTTTGTGTATACATATATCTCCCTTCATAGATTTCTTAGTCCATCCAGCCAAAGAATGACTGAACGATGAATGATGACAAGTTCTGTTGTCAGCAGGAGACCTACAGGCTAAAACATTCTACCTCAGCTGAGAGGAAATGTCCTGAAAAGAGTTAGGGTGCTTTGTTCTACATCTGCTAGTGTGCTCAGATAACTTGCGGAGTCGAAACCATAACATTTCCCCTGGAAGCCTATAGCAGACATAGGTCTGGTACAGATGTAAGGACTCTACTCTGGCTTACATCTAATGGTCTACATCTGTATCCCTGCTGTCCTCCTGTAGTGTCCATGGGGTGATAGGGTCATTAACCTGGGCATCTTCCTCAGTGGACTCCACTGAGTCCACCTTCAAAGAGGTAATAACAGTGACTGGCGGATTGATTGAGCTCTTCTCTGCTCCCAGCTCCTACATTCTACCATCTATAGGGGTTGGGTGACTCTTACTGAGGAGAAATTCCACTCCGGATTCGGAGACATGGCTTTCAAGACTTTCAAAAACAATCTGACCTCCATCTGGTAGCCCTTCATTGGTGGCACCACATTGATTCTATCAGTGGTATCCATTTCATTCACTTCCAGCCCTGAGCCATGGATATATGCCTTTTCCATTAATGTCACACGTGGACCATGAAAATACTACCCTCCCCCCCACACCTTATAGTAAACCATCATGCATTAACTCTCTCTCTTGCGTGACTCATTCCTCTCCAATCCTGTTTAACACCATGAAAACATAGAAGCAGACCGTTTTGAGTGTTTACGTAGCTGATAAGCAGCTATTTTTATTGTCGCATTACAGTGCAGTAAGCAGTTGAGGTGTGATTGGGCAGAGCATAGCTGTGGTTGTGTACTGCTGTGTGTGTTATCGGTCGACTGCTAAGTGTTTTCCCTCTGATGTAGTGTGAGGTATGCCATAGCTCTGTGATCGCTGCCTAAACACAAACAGACTTCCATCAGCCCGAAAAATTACCCTCAATGTAAAATGTAGCATTTTCGAGTAATATGTACCAGCTAAGTGTTGTCTTGATCTCATTAGCAAGTTTTGGGGGGATTGAAATTGTGGGGGCATGTTCAGTATGGAGTTGACACACCCCAAAAGCCAGACACCGTTCGTGGTTAATCTTCACGTTGCAGTTCATTACCAGTTTGAGTCAAGCATATAGTGAGCTTGTTCACTGTATGAAACTGTGTGTGTGTGAATGTGTGTGTGTTTCCAGGGCATGTTGCAGTGCGTAGGTGTGAGCATGTTTGTGTGTATGATGTTGATGGTTTCTACAGACCTCCAGTGTGGGGATCAGGCGTCTAGGGACTGCTGGACTCAGTTAGGCCTTACTGAAATGTAGAACACAGGTGTGTGTGTGTGTGTTTTGTTTAGGGTCGGGGAATTCCTTCATTCCCTCTCTTTCTCCTCCAATTCTATCTGTAATTTTTCCATAATTCTTTTTAATCCTTCTCTCTTTCCTCGATATATTCCTCTCTTTTCTCGCGTCTCTCAGTTTTAATCCCTTCTCCCTCGTTCACTTATTCAGTGTACAGCGTACTGTATATCTTTAACAGTGTACAGTGTACTGTATATCTCTAACAGTGTACAGCGTACTGTATATCTCTAACCGTGTACAGTGTACTGTATATCTCTAACAGTGTACAGTCTACTGTATATCTCTAACAATTGTCGTCCCATTTCACTTCTAATCCCCCCTTTTCCATCCATCACTCTCTTTCTCTCTCCCCCTCTCCTTCCGCCCTCCTTTCCCACGAGGGAACACAAGGGGAGAACACAGTGTGATGGAGGGACAGTCTGTGAGAAAAGGTGAGAGGCGGAGAATACGGACGAGAGAGTAAGTGTGGGAGAGGGGAAATGTTGCAATTGAATTAGTGTAAGATGACAGACACGAACAGATGCTCTGACACCTTGCTTGGTTGAGTCAGGGAGAGAGGCAAGATACAGTTTACTGTAAGACGAGAAACAGAGAGAGAGAGAGAAAGAGTAGTCTAAAACGTGGAAGATGACAGGAATGTGTCTTGTTAGTTTCAAAAAGACGCTTTAGTAGTTGAGAGAGATAGAGGGAATGAGAGATTCTGTACAGAGAAGTGAACCCATTTTTTAAACAAACATCAGAATAAGGTTCGGTATGATGTTATACGTGGTGGTCAGGGAAGATTCCATTTTTATACGCGTAACACATGTGTCAGCTTCACTGACATTCACACACACACACACACACACACACACACACACACACACACACACACACACACACACACACACACACACACACACAGATGAGCAACACTGCCCAGAGTTGAGTGTGTGGTTGAAGACTCAGAGTATATGAACCCAGTTTGGCTGCCCAAATGTTTACCGTCAGTTGTCATGACGATCCCTGGTGAGACTGGCTGTGGTATATAGACCCATATATAAACCCCAATCAAAATGGAACCTAAAGAAAAGAAAGACAGAGAGAGAGAAGGAGGGTGTGAGGTTGGGGGTTAGTGGACAGAAATATACGTGATGGATTGAAGAGCCGTGGATCAGAGGGGCAGATCCCAGTCTGGAGGATGGTGTGGTGTTTGGCGGAGGGTCAAGGAAAGATCTGAGATGAGAGAGAGAATGGTCTGGTCGTAGTTTGGGGGTATAATTCAGGGGAGGAGAAAGATAAAGAATGGGGAGAGAAAGATGATGTGAGAGAAGAAGAGGAGGATGAGGAAGTGAAGTAGTGGTAGGGGGAGGAAGTGATGTAGTGGCAGGGGGAGGAAGTGATGTCGTGGCAGGGGGAGGAAGTGATGTCGTGGCAGGGGGAGGAAGTGATGTAGTGGCAGGGGGAGGAAGTGATGTAGTGGTAGGGGGAGGAAGTGATGTAGTGGCAGGGGGAGGAAGTGATGTAGTGGTAGGGGGAGGAAGTGATGTAGTGGCAGGGGGAGGAAGTGATGTCGTGGCAGGGGGAGGAAGTGATGTCGTGGCAGGGGGAGGAAGTGATGTAGTGGCAGGGGGAGGAAGTGATGTAGTGGCAGGGGGAGGAAGTGATGTAGTGGCAGGGGGAGGAAGTGATGTAGTGGCAGGGGGAGGAAGTGATGTAGTGGTAGGGGGAGGAAGTGATGTAGTGGCAGGGGGAGGAAGTGATGTAGTGGTAGGGGGAGGAAGTGATGTAGTGGCAGGGGGAGGAAGTGATGTAGTGGTAGGGGGAGGAAGTGATGTATTGGCAGGGGGAGGAAGTGATGTAGTGGTAGGGGGAGGAAGTGATGTAGTGGCAGGGGGAGGAAGTGATGTAGTGGCAGGGGGAGGAAGTGATTTTTTTGGAAGTGGGTGGCTGGTGGAGTATGGAAGGCTCCAATCACCTGTCTTTTAAAGAAAGGGAGAGGAGGGTGTGAGAACAGAGACCTCAGTACGTGAACAAGCAAACATGTATGTCTAGTTGTCTTCAGATAATAATGGAAAAAGAAGAAGTCTTGGAAAACAAACATTGTGACATCATGAGAACAGAACGTTACGATGTTGTCATCTTCTTTCTGTTAGCGAGCAGCTCTGTAACTTCAACCACGGTGTATCTGCCTACAGAGAGATGGTGCCTGGGTTACACCAGATTCATGTTTACTTGAATGACCTGTGGCTCAGAGCAGAAGACAGTGAAAGTTGGACGAGGTGGAGGAAGAAGTTTTAAAGAAATAAATAATGAAGTAACAATACTTGCTGAAGCGGGCTGAATGTGTGAGAGCCAAACAAAATCCTTTAAAGATGTACAGCCCCATTTTTAACTTTTTCTAATAGATTTTTCTTAAAGCTTTTTGGCCCTGGTGAAACCCTCTTACGATCCTTTACATGTCTGCTCTGGTTTAATGGATTCATCATAAAGAAAACTGTGTGGTATTTATTTTGACAGTTGGAACTAGTTTCCATGTCTGTTTTCTCAGTCTTACACCTCCCCAGAGTCAATGAACTATCCTTCCATCCTTTAACTCTCTCTCCCTCTCTTTAACTCTCTCTCTCTCTCCCCTCCATCTCTCCTGTACTGTATTCTCTCCTTCCTTGTATAAAGGGCAGGTTTGTATGTCATACAGGGCGCTACTATGCTCACTCGTTTTTCTAGCCCACACCCTTCCCTCTCCCTCCATCTTTCTCCCCTCTTCTCTCCCTCTCTCTTCCCTCAGACTGAATTACCTTGTTCCTCAAAGGTCGTCTTTGGTCACTCTGTTTAACTCTCTTTACACTCTCTCTCCCCGTGCTTTTGAACTGAATCAGGGAATAAAAAGACAACTTCAGAAAAGTTTAACACCACGAGAAGTAACCTTTATGTCTCTATTTAACGGTGAACTTTGCCTCACAGTGCAAGCAGCCCCTCGTCACCGTGACCCTCCCCCTGTCTCCTCAGGGTTGTGTGAATGCTTCAACATTGACGTGAAGCACCCTCGGATCTTCACCGGCCCAGAGGAAGCTCTGTTTGGGTTCTCTGTTCTCCAACACAGCTCACACGATGGAGAAAAATCGTATGTCAGCTTCCACGGCGCCATTTCTGCCCAATTTGAGTGATGAGTAGATGACAGACAAACAGCCGTTACCTCGCTTGATGATGTCATGTCGTCCCGTGACCTGATTGGCTGAACTGTTCTGTGATAGAATGCTGGTTGGTGCTCCCTGGGATGGATCGCCGAATAACAGGAGAGGAGACATATACAAGTGTGTCGTGGGAGAGGAAAGGAACTCCAACTGCACCAAAGTGAACCTGGGTGAGCCATCTAGCCCTTGACACAGATCTTAGATCACCCCCCCTCCCCTGACCATCCCAGTGTGCAGTGAGTTAACCCCTGTCCCTCTTCCTCCACCCTGTCCCTCTTCCTCCACCCTGCCCCTCTTCCTCCACCCTGCCCCTCTTCCTCCACCCTGCCCCTCTTCCTCCACCCTGCCCCTCTTCCTCCACCCTGCCCCTCTCCCTCCACCCTGCCCCTCTTCCTCCACCCTGCCCCTCTTCCTCCACCCTGTCCCTCTCCCTCCACCCTGTCCCTCTTCCTCCACCCTGTCCCTCTTCCTCCACCCTGCCCCTCTTCATCCACCCTGCCCCTCTTCCTCCACCCTGCCCCTCTCCCTCCACCCTGTCCCTCTCCCTCCACCCTGCCCCTCTTCCTCCACCCTGCCCCTCTCCCTCCACCCTGCCCCTCTCCCTCCACCCTGCCCCTCTTCCTCCACCCTGTCCCTCTCCCTCC
>NC_085024.1:21600299-21620299 GCF_963692335.1 Osmerus eperlanus
ATGTTCTCTTTCCTTTTATCTGCTCTCGTCTCCTCACCCCACAACCCCCTGTTCCCTCCCTGCCTCCCTCTCCCTCCCTTTGGTTTGAAAGCCAAATAAATAGCATGCTTTGAAGACATAAATATTTTTATGTGACTGGTACCCGCTCCCCTCGTGCTGCACAATCACATTTAAATGTCTTTATTGGTCTGCTGGGTTCCAGCACTGCTAAACCACTCATGATAACCATGCCAGCATGTCAACAATTGTTTCACCCTCTCGATCGCTCTCTCTCTCGCACTCTCTCTCTCTCCCGCCCGCCCTCCCTCTCTCCCTGCCAAACCACCGATATAGTCTTTCCATGACCTACCCTTTCTTTTGCTAATTTTCTATTTCTCTCTCTTCATCTTTCTCTCTCTCCATCCTCCCTCCTCCCTCACGTCCTTGGTCTTGCACCCTGCTCTATTTCAGTGGTGTTCACTGCAGCGTGAAGCCATTTGTCTGCATGCGTGTGTGTTTGTGTGTGTGAGTGCATGTTGGTGTTTACGTTCGGCTCCTTTCCCCACCCAGAGACAGGGCTTGTCAAGGTCTTGTTAACTGACACACCAGCTGGTTTGACTTGACCATCATCTGCCCGTGTCTCACCTCAGCAGGAGCACTGCTGGTCTCTCATCTCAGCAGGAGCACTGCTGGTCTCTCATCTCAGTAGGAGCACTGCTGGTCTCTCACCTCAGCAGGAGCACTGCTGGTCTCTCACCTCAGCAGGAGCACTGCTGGTGTCTCACCTCAGTAGGAGCACTGCTGGTCTCTCACCTCAGCAGGAGCACTGCTGGTCTCTCACCTCAGCAGGAGCACTGCTGGTCTCTCATCTCAGCAGGAGCACTGCTGGTCTCTCATCTCAGCAGGAGCACTGCTGGTCTCTCATCTCAGCAGGAGCACTGCTGGTGTCTCTCCTCAGTAGGAGCACTGCTGGTCTCTCACCTCAGCAGGAGCACTGCTGGTGTCTCTCCTCAGTAAGAGCACTGCTGGTGTCTCTCCTCAGTAGGAGCACTGCTGGTCTCTCACCTCAGTAAGAGCACTGATGGTCTCTCACCTCAGTAGGAGCACTGCTGGTCTCTCACCTCAGTAGGAGCACTGTTGGTCTCTCACCTCAGTAGGAGCACTGCTGGTCTCTCACCTCAGTAGGAGCACTGCTGGTCTCTCACCTCAGTAGGAGCACTGCTGGTCTCTCACCTCAGTAGGAGCACTGCTGGTCTCTCACCTCAGTAGGAGCACTGCTGGTCTCTCACCTCAGTAGGAGCACTGCTGGTCTCTCATCTCAGCAGCAGCACTGCTGGTGTCTCACCTCAGCAGGAGCACTGCTGATGTGTCTGTGTGTGCCCCAGGCGTGCGCCCCCTGATGTGTCTGTGTGTGCCCCAGGCGTGCGCCCCCTTGTGGTCTCAGGAATGCGGCACGTCTGTCTTCAGCACCGGGATCTGCGCCTCCGTCAGCGACGACCTGGAACCCAGGGAGACCATCGCCCCTACAGCGCAGAGTAACTACACACACACACACACACACAATATACACGGACACACACACACAGCGCAGAGTAACTACACACACACACACACACAATATACACGGACACACAGCGCAGAGTAACTACACACACACACACACAATATACACGGACACACACACACAGCGCAGAGTAACTACACACACACACACACACACAATATACACGGACACACACACACAGCGCAGAGTAACTACACACACACACACACACACGCAGAGTAACTACACACACACACACAATATACACGGACACACACACACAGCGCAGAGTAACTACACACACACACACACGCAGAGTAACTACACACACACACACACAATATACACGGACACACACACAGCGCAGAGTAATTACACACACACAGCATATACACGGACACACACACACAGCGCAGAGTAACTACACACACACACACAATATACACGGACACACACACACAGCGCAGAGTAATTACACACACACAATATACACGGACACACACAAACAAACGAATCACACTCTAGTCACAGATCCACCTGCACTGACAAAGCTCCTGCTGTGTGTGTGTGTGTGTGTGTGTGTGTGTGTCAGGATGCTCCACATACATGGACATCGTGATAGTCCTGGACGGCTCCAACAGCATCTACCCCTGGTATGAGGTCCAGAACTTTCTCAGCAACATCCTCAGCAAGTTTCACATCAGCCCAGAGCAGATGCAGGTGAGTCTGTGTGTGTGTGTGTGTGTGCACGCTTGTGCATGTACCTGGATGTGTACTGTATAGTGTCCCCCATAAAGGCCCCCTCTGCCGAGCCTCAGGGATAATCAGGCTTTCTGGAGCTCTGTGAACTGGAACACAGAGACAGAAGCAGTCTGGCAATAAGTAGGAGAATAAATGGATGCAGTAATGCAATACGACATCTGGGATGAGGGACTGGGTTTGGGGAAGAGAGATGAAGAGGGGTGCAGGGGGGAGCTTAGTGACAGGGGGAACAGTGTGTGTGTGGTGGGGGGGGTGGAGGAGGAGGAGGAAAGGGGTGGGGGGGTTGGGGGGGGTTTGGAAAGCAGGCAACGTGAGGTAAAGAGGAAATTCTTCTAGATCTTGGAGGCTTTTTGAAATTCCCTAAATATTCGCTTCACCAAGGGCACAGGGGTTGGTACTTAAAGGGCCAGTACGCCTTAAATGAAAGTTCCAAAAGTACCAAGCAGTGGCATTAGGGTCTGACATGATGTTTCTGGTTGCGTTCAGGTTGGGGTGCTGCAGTACGGTGAGGTAGCGGTCCATGAGTGGTCGCTGAGAGACTACCAGACCACACAGGAAGTGGTGGAGGCTGCCAAGAACATCAGCAGGCAGGAGGGGCGGGAGACACGCACGGCGTACGCCATCCACATGGGCTGGTATGTCTGTCAATCACCCACGCCGTGCTCTAATTGGCCAGAGAGCCTGTCAGTCACCCTGAGGCTACTTTCCATTCCTCTCTCTCCTCATCCCTCTTTTTCTTTGGCATCTACCCTCTCAACACGTTTCACGGGGGAAGGATATTGAGGGGGGGTCGTCATGTCACCCAACACTAAAGAAACACAGCTCTTCAGAATAAAGGTCACTGGATAGCTAGGATCATAAAAGCCTCAATCCTTTTCTTTCCTCTCTCCTCTAAATTAAATTCCTATTTTATTAAAACTGGTGCCTACATAGCAGACCCTTCCTGCCCCAACATGTGGCCACGTCTTTCATGTAGAACGGCGTGGGTATTCACACGCGGTTAATAGGAGAGTTCCTGTGTTCCAGAACATTTAAAGTTAAATGTTTGAGACGTTTAGCAGGGCAATTCAAAGGTCGTTCTAAAGAACTGAGTGGAAAACCAAGCGGGTAAAAGGTGAAAGTGTAGGAGGCTGTGACTGGAGAGACAGACAGCTTCTGCTGCAGTGTGGTGTAGGAGGCTGTGACTGGAGAGACAGACAGCTTCTGCTGCAGTGGAGAACAGTCAGGCTCTATAGCACAGTCCTGTCACTCACTGTGTTTATGACTGCTGGTCAGACTGAACCGAGTGTGTGTGTGAGAGAGTCTGCAGTATTGCAACTTCAATCAAACACACACACACCCATACTCTGTCACACACACAGTCTCTCTCTCTCTCACAAACACACACACACTCGCTCACACACACACAAACACACACACACTCGCTCACACACACAGACACACAGTCTCTCTCTCACAAACACACACACACTCGCACACACAAACACACACACACTCGCTCACACACACACACACACACTCTGTCTCCCACACACGCCCACATGCAGAGCGATGAGAAGATAGGGGGGCTGGCAGTGAGCTGGGTGCTGGCGAGGTTGTATCAACAGGCGTGCTGGCTGAGCTGGAGAGAGACTAGCTGGGTCAGCACAGCTGCAGGTGTGGCTACAGTCCCACAGCCTGGTCAGGCCCTGCAGATCTGCAGCTGTGCAAACACACACACGCAGGAACGCACACACACACACAGGAACGCACACACACACGCAGGAACGCACACACACACAGGAATGCACTGGAACACAGGGACCCACACACAGTAATGCATGTACACAATAAAAGACTTGGAGGAGCTCTCACACACACACTTGTGAAGTACTCCGCCACCGTTTGCGTGTTGATGCTGGACGCTAGTAATTATAAGGCCATGACACATTAATGAATGGGTCCACAGGACAAACATGGAGAGAACATAGTCTTAGTCTATTATATGGGTATTAACTACTGCCTTTTACTGCCATACAGAGACTCCACACTGTGGCCCACAAACACACACACTCACAAACACACACACACACACACTACTCCATGCTGTGTCATTACCACATCTCTGACTGTGACTCTATAAAACAATGTGCAAATACAACCAGGCCTTCCAATTAGCTCTACTCACTTTCTCTCATCGCCCCCTGCTCGCTGTCTTTCAGCTCTCTCTCTCTCTCTCTCTCTCTCTCTCTCTCTCTCTCTCTCTCTCTCTCTCCCTCTCTCTCTCTCTCTCTCTCTCTCTCTCTCTCTCTCTCTCTCTCTCTGTCTCTCTCTCTCTCTGTCTCTCTCTCTGTCTCTCTCTCTGTCTCTCTCTCTGTCTCTCTCTCTGTCTCTCTCTCTGTCCTCTCTCTCTCTCTCTCTCTCTCTCTCTCACTTCACATGTTTACTTCTCTCAGACCTCCCCCTTCTTTGACTGCTCCCTCCCTCCTCCTCTCCATGTTATCCCCCCATATTTCACACGCTCTGTCGACCACATCAGATTCCTTGTTTTACCCTCCTCTTGTTACTACTGGATTTCACACTATAGCTTCTTTCATTGCTCCTATGTCCCTTGATAACCTCTCCCTCCTGCCAGGTTGGTTACCCACACTCCTCTCCTCCTCCCCCCCTCCTCTCCCCCCTCCTCTCCCCCTCCTCCTCCCCCCCTCCTCCTCCCTCCTCCTCTCCTCCTGTCCTCCTCCTCCCCTCCTCTCCCCTCCTCTCCCCTCCTCTCCTCTCCTCCTCCCCCCCTCCTCCTCCCCCCCTCCTCTCCCCCCTCCTCTCCCCCTCCTCTCCTCCTCCTCCCCCTCCTCCCCCTCCTCCTCTCCTCCTCCTCCTCTCCTCCTCCCCCTCCTCCTCTCCCCTCCTCCCCCCCTCCTCCTCCCCCTCCTCCTCTCCCCCTCCTCTCCTCCTCCTCCCCCTCCTCCCCCTCCTCCTCCTCCTCTCCTCCTCCTCCCCCTCCTCCCCCTCCTCCTCTCCCCCCTCCTCCCCCTCCTCTCCTCCTCCTCCCCCTCCTCCCCCTCCTCCTCTCCTCCTCCTCCTCCTCTCCCCCTCCTCCTCTCCCCCTCCTCCTCTCCCCCCTCTCCTCTCCTCTCCCCCTCCTCCTCTCCTCCTCCTCTTCTCCCCCTCCTCCTCTCCTCCTCCCTCTTCCCCCTCCTCCCCCTCCTCTCCTCCTCCCCCTCCTCCTCTCCTCCTCCTCTCCTCCTCCTCTCCCCCTCCTCCTCTCCCCCTCCCTCTCCCCCTCCTCCTCTCCTCCTCCTCCTCCTCCTCTCCCCCTCCTCTCCTCTCCTCTCCCCCTCCTCCTCTCCTCCTCCTCTCCCCCTCCTCCTCTCCTCCTCCCTCTCCCCCTCCTCTCCTCTCCTCTCCCCCTCCTCCTCTCCCCCTCCTCCTCTCCTCTCCTATGTAATTAGCAGACTGGGGAAACGGTTTGTTTTTAACCCTGCGTTTCTTGCGGCTCCCCACAATGTTATATTTAGCCAAGGGCTGGAGTCAAGCCTGAAAAAGACTTACTTCTCTGTGACTACTCTGCCGACAGTGTGTGTGTGTGTGGTGTGTGTGTGTGTGTGTGTGTGTGTGTGTGTGAGAGTGTCTGTGAGAGTGTGTCTGTACACCAGTCTAACCGACACTACTCAATGCTCAAAGCAGCTCTCATTGAAAACAGGTCACCCGCAGACAAACAGGGGTGCGGCTGTGTGTGTGTCACTTAAAGGTCCCTGCTGTTTGTGTCACGAAAACAATATAAGATGTGGCTTAGATATTCTGACACACACGGATGTAACAGGGAATGACAAACCCTGTCAAACAAGCTGGTTTTGTGTCTGAGTCGTTTGTTATTGAATTCTGCTGGATTCTGGCCTCGGTCTTCCTTATGATGCACCCCACCTCTTTCTTTTAATCTCTCTGTCTCTCTGTCTCTCTGTCTGTCTCTCTCTCACTTTCTCTCTCTCTCTCTGTCTCTCTGTCTCTCACTTTCTTTCTCACTCACACCAACACATACTACACATATCTTCACTGCGTGTTGACAACACTGCATTGAATCCCTCACACTCAATCTCTCTCTCTGTCTCTCTCTGTCTATGTCTCTCACCCAATCTCTCTGTGTTTCTGAGACCCGTCATTTTGTAAACGAAGCGCTTCAAATTGTATGTTCTTACGCTGGATGTGTATACTTGACTCCCTCTGATGATCCTCTCTCCCCCCCCCCTCTCCACGGCAGCACGGAGGCGTTCAGCCCGGAGAGAGGGGCCGAGGGAGGGTGCCACCAAGGTGATGATCGTGGTGACGGATGGAGAGTCACACGACGGGGAGGAGCTGGAAGATGCTCTGTCTGAGTGTGAGGAGAGGAACATCACTAGATACGCCATCGCTGTGAGTACACACACACACACACTCTCACACACACACTGACACTCACACACCACTCTCACACACACACTCTCACACACACACACATACACACACACTCACACACACACACACACGCATACACACAGAAAGTTCCCTGTGTAACATGACAATGAGGCCTCCTCACCACTCACACCCAGAATACCAGTTGTGTTTCTCCCAGACCCAGAAACAGATTTAAATGATCCCCTCTGGTCCCCTGAAATAACCCAGTGGCAAATACTTTCCTGTCCCACCCAAGCTACTTAACTTGCACACACACACCCACACACGCTCACCACACACTCTCTCACACGGGCTCCGTGGCTGGTGCTGGTGCTGCCCCCCCCCCCCAAGCCACAGCAGAGCCTCTGGGGCCAGCGGAGACAGTGACAACCCAGGAGGGGAGGGGGGGCCCAGGGAGGGGGCCCCAGGGAAATGTCCAGGATTGGAAGCCTAAAGTGACCAATACGATGATGTATAGTGTGTAATCCAGGGAGGATAGGAGGTGTTGTTGGAGACCCACAACTGACCTTGAGCCCATGTTGAGAGATGTTTCCACAGTCCACTGTTTCAGTCACAACACAGACCGGGCAGCGAGCTGACCCCTGCGGCCGTCACGGAAACGGTCAGGTGGAGTGTTAGGGTCCCAGTCGGACTGTGCAGGCTAGAGCGTCTCCCACACATGCACAACATGCGCAGGGCAAACCTCCCCCTGCCGAGGGGGGAAAGAGAGAGAGCTTTCATGGTTGTTTTGGCCTCCAGGGAGTTCTGGTGATGACAGGTCGTTTCTAGCTTAACCCTCGTGCTGCCTTCGGGTCACATGACCCAAAGGTTCATAACGAACCATCGTTGTGTTTACCCAATTTTACCCAATACAAAAACAAATTAAAATAATTTTCTTTTAACCTTTGCAATGTGGGGGGTCTGAGACAGCCTAGCTGTTAAAAGAAAATGCTTCACTTTGTCTTTGTATGCGGTAAATTTGTCGCAATACGACGGTGGGTCACAATGACTGATGGGTCAGAATGACCCGAAGATAACACAAGGGTTAACGGTGGACATTTTTTATGTTTATTTGGTGGCGCTGTCTGTCGTGCTTCCAGCGCATGTGTGTGTGTGTGTGTGTGTCGTAGGACAGAAAACAGCTCACGAGAGAGCAGACAAAATGAGCTCTCAGAAATAACAGGCCGAGTCATGCGGTCATGTTTAATACATCAGTGACGAGAGGAGGAGAATCTTTACTGCTTAGCGGGGATGCAGGGGGATGGGAGGGGAGGGGGGGTGGTGTGTGTGTAGTTGTGTGTGTGTGAGTGTGTCTGTGGTGTGTGTGAGTACATGTATCTTTGTATACTACGTGTGCATGTGAACATGAACGGTGTATTTGACGACTTTACAACCTGTAACTTTCTCCTCCTTTATTCTGGATCTTTCTTTCTCTCCAGTCTTTCTTCTCTCTCTCTCTCCCTCTATTTTTCCACTCATGAGCCTGTGGAGAAACCAGCTTCCGTCGGCAGGCCAAACGGAGTTTCTATAATATCTTCACGTACATATTTATATGTAGGCTCCTTTCTCATGACACGTTACACCCCTCCATTCCTTTCTCCGTCCCTTCATCCTTCCACCCCTCCCCTCGTCTCTCCCTCCACCCCCTCCACCCCCTCCACACCCTGCCCTTTGAAAACAGAGGATTTCCTTAGTTTGCTTGGCTGCAGGATTCACAGACGGAGATTCTTGGATTTGGGGTTCTGTTATGGAATCTGCTCATTTGTATTTCACGCATTAAAATCCCCAGCCTCTCTCTCTCTTCCGTACAACTCAATCATCTTTCATCTCTCCTACCTCTCTCCCTCTCTCTCTCTCCCTCTGTATATCTCTGTCTATTTCGCTCTGTCCCTGTGTACCTCTCTCTCCCTCTCTCTCCCTCTCTTTCTCCCTGTGTACCTCTCTCTCTCTTTCTGGCTCTCTCTCCTCTCTTTGTGTTTCCCTCTCTCTCTCTGTCTGGCTCTCTCTCCCTTTCCTCAATGTCTCCTCTCCATCTGTGAAGTGAAGGTTATGTCTTTCTTCTGTCCCTGTGGAACATGGAGGAGTAGTTGGCTTGACACACGCTCAAGTATCTGTTAATGTTCTCTAGCTCTCTTTGTTCCTGTGTTCCTCTCGTTTTTATAGCTTTCTAAATCTACTGAATTTACATTTTGAGCTTAACGTCCAGTCTGTCCTGTTCCTATTTATCATAATTGGACTCTCCCTCCCTCTCCCCTCCCCTCCCATCTCCCTCCCTCCCTCTCACCAGGTGCTAGGTCATTACATCCGCAGACAGCAGGATCCAGAGACCTTCATCAGTGAGATCAAGTACATCGCCAGCGACCCGGACGAGAAGTACTTCTTCAACGTGACGGACGAGGCGGCGCTCAACGACATCGTGGACGCCCTGGGAGACCGCATCTTCACTCTGGAGGGTGAGGGAGCCAGGGGAGAGAGGAGGGGAGGGGAGAGGGAAGGGGAGGAGAGTCTTCACTCTGGGGGGTGAGGGACCAGGGGAGGAGGGGAGGAGGGAAGGGGAGGAGAGTCTTCACTCTGGAGGGTGAGGGACCAGGGGAGGAGGGGAGGGAGGAGAGGGAGGAGAGAGGGAGGGAAGGGAGGGGAGGAAAGTCTTCACTCTGGAGGGTGAGGGAGCCAGAGGAGAGAGGAGGGGAGGGAGGAGAGAGGAGGGATGGTTAAAGGGATGGAGGGAAAGGGGAGTAAGGAAAGGAGAGAGTGAGGTGAGGGAGCGAGGGAAGGAGGTAGAGGGGAGATATCAGGAAGACTGAGAGCTGAGATGTACCTCAACAGGAAAGTTGAAACAAGGGAGTGGATTGTGCCATCTCCAGCCCCAGAGGGAGGAAGGAGGAGGTGTAGGCTGTGCCTCCTATAGGAATGGAAGGAGGCGGGGCACAGCTATCACAACACTTACTGGAACCAGAGAGGAAGGTGTCCTGCCGCCCTGAAGTCTGTAGAACGGTGAAGGAGGAAGGGAGAGGTGTACACTGACATCTTGGGAAGAGAGAGAGAGAGATACAGCGTCATCTAAACCAGGTGGCATCTAGAAGAGGAGGAGAGGAAGGAAGTGTGTGTGTGTGTGTGTGTGTGTACTGGAGTTGCAGATCCAAGTAATGACAAACGAGTGAGGTGGACTGTCATGTGTTGTCTGTGGTGAACTCCACACACACTTCATGTGTGGTGTCCTTCACAGGGACCCTGGGCTACAACCAGAGTGCCTTCACCATGGAGATGTCTCAGATCGGCTTCTCCACACACACTCTGGACGTGAGTCCCACCTACGGGGGGTGTGTGTCTTGTCCTTCTGTCTGTGTGTGTGTGTGTCTATCTGTGTGTCTGTGTGTGTGTCTATCTGTGTGTCTGTGTGTGTGTCTATCTGTGTGTGTGTGTGTCTGTCTGCCTGCCTGTGCCTTTTAACAATATCCTATCTGTGCTGTTGGCTGAGTCACCCAGCCCCCCTCCTCTGTGTCCCTGGCTGTGTTTAGGACGGGATCCTGTTTGGGATGGTGGGAGCGTACGACTGGGACGGGGGGGTGCTGAAGGAGAGTGCGGCCGGGAGCATCATGCCCCCCAGAGAGGCCTTCGAGTCCGAGTTCCCCCTGGAGCTCAAAAACCACGCTGCCTACCTCGGTACGTGCCCCTGCCCCTCAGCCTGGCCACCGCTTCAGGTGCTGTTACTGGGTTTTACAGAGATAAATCCTGTCGCATGGATATTTTGTGTGAACTGTACGTGTGTGTGTGTGTGTGTAGGCTACACGGTCTCCTCGGTGATAGTGGGGGACTGGAGGAGGCTGTATGTGGCAGGAGCGCCCAGGTTCAAACACAAAGGGAAGGTCATCCTGTTTGAGCTCAGTGACAGCGGGGATGTGGACATCACGCAGGCGCTGAACGGAGAGCAGGTACGCCTCTCCTGCCCCACACAGGGACCTCCCTACAGCACGCAGGTGCTGAACGGAGAGCAGGTATGCCTCTCCTGCCCCACACAGGGACCTCCCTACAGCACGCAGGTGCTGAACGGAGAGCAGGTACGCCTCTCCTGCCCCACACGGGGACCTCCCTACAGCACGCAGGTGCTGAACGGAGAGCAGGTATGCCTCTCCTGTCCCACACGGGGACCTCCCTACAGCACGCAGGTGCTGAACGGAGAGCAGGTACGCCTCTCCTGCCCCACACGGGGACCTCCCTACAGCACGCAGGCGCTGAACGGAGAGCAGGTACGCCTCTCCTGCCCCACACGGGGACCTCCCTACAGCACGCAGGCGCTGAACGGAGAGCAGGTACGCCTCTCCTGCCCCACACGGGGACCTCCCTACAGCACGCAGGCGCTGAACGGAGAGCAGGTACGCCTCTCCTGCCCCACACGGGGACCTCCCTACAGCACGCAGGCGCTGAACGGAGAGCAGGTACGCCTCTCCTGCCCCACACGGGGACCTCCCTACAGCACGCAGGCGCTGAACGGAGAGCAGGTATGCCTCTCCTGCCCCACACGGGGACCTCCCTACAGCACGCAGGCGCTGCTCCTACCTGGATCCTCTAGATTCTAGAACAACTGGAGAAATCAGATCAAGGTCACCACATACTGGTTGGGAACCGAAATGTTTCTGAAAGATTTCAGATTGGTGACCTGAGATGGCTTTATACCAGTCACCCCGTACAAACACAGTAATGCATGTGTGTGTGTGTATGTGTGTGTGTGTGTGTGTGCAGATAGGGTCCTATTTTGGCAGTGAGGTGTGTGGGGTGGACGTGGACCAGGATGGTATCACAGATGTGCTGCTGGTGGCAGCGCCCATGTTCCTGGGAGTGAGGAGCAGAGAGGCCGGCAGAGTCTACATGTACACTCTGAACGCAGTACGCACACGCCAGCACAACACAACACACATCACACGCCAGCACATCACATGCCAGCACAACACAACACACGCCAGCACATCACATGCCAGCACAACACAACACACAACACACGCCAGCACATCACATGCCAGCACAACACAACACACAACACACGCCAGCACATCACATGCCAGCACAACACAACACACGCCAGCACATCACACGCCAGCACATCACATGCCAGCACAACACAACACACATCACACGCCAACACATCACACGCCAGCACAACACAACACACATCACACGCCAGCACAACACAACACACGCCAGCACAACACAACACACAAAACACAACACACGCCAGCACAACACAACACACGCCAGCACATCACATGCCAGCACAACACAACACACATCACACGCCAGCACAACACAACACACGCCAGCACAACACAACACACAACACACAAAACACAACACACGCCAGCACAACACAACACACAACACACGCCAGCACATCACACGCCAGCACAACACAACACACAACACACGCCAGCACAACACATGCCAGCACAACACAACACACAACACACGCCAGCACATCACATGCCAGCACAACACAACACACAACACACGCCAGCACTTCACACGCCAGCACATCACAACACACAACACACGCCAGCACATCACACGCCAGCACATCACACGCCAGCACAACACAACACACAACACACGCCAGCACATCACACGCCAGCACAACACAACACACAACACACGCCAGCACATCACACGCCAGCACAACACAACACACAACACACGCCAGCACATCACACGCCAGCACAACACAACACACAACACACGCCAGCACATCACATGCCAGCACAACACAACACACAACACACGCCAGCATATCACATGCCAGCACAACACAACACACAACACACGCCAGCACATCACATGCCAGCACAACACAACACACAACACACGCCAGCACATCACATGCCAGCACAACACAACACACATCACACGCCAGCACATCACATGCCAGCACAACACAACACACAACACACGCCAGCACATCACATGCCAGCACAACACAACACACAACACACGCCAGCACATCACACGCCAGCACAACACAACACACAACACACGCCAGCACATCACACGCCAGCACAACACAACACACATCACACGCCAGCACATCACATGCCAGCACAACACAACACACAACACACGCCAGCACATCACATGCCAGCACAACACAACACACAACACACGCCAGCACATCACACGCCAGCACAACACAACACACATCACACGCCAGCACAACACAACACACGCCAGCACAACACAACACACAACACACGCCAGCACATCACATGCCAGCACAACACAACACACAACACACGCCAGCACATCACACGCCAGCACAACACAACACACATCACACGCCAGCACAACACAACACACGCCAGCACAACACAACACACAAAACACAACACACGCCAGCACAACACAACACACGCCAGCACATCACATGCCAGCACAACACAACACACATCACACGCCAGCACAACACAACACACGCCAGCACAACACAACACACAACACACAAAACACAACACACGCCAGCACAACACAACACACAACACACGCCAGCACATCACATGCCAGCACAACACAACACACAACACACGCCAGCACATCACATGCCAGCACAACACAACACACATCACACGCCAGCACATCACATGCCAGCACAACACAACACACAACACACGCCAGCACATCACATGCCAGCACAACACAACACACAACACACGCCAGCACATCACACGCCAGCACAACACAACACACATCACACGCCAGCACAACACAACACACGCCAGCACAACACAACACACAACACACGCCAGCACATCACATGCCAGCACAACACAACACACAACACACGCCAGCACATCACACGCCAGCACAACACAACACACATCACACGCCAGCACAACACAACACACGCCAGCACAACACAACACACAAAACACAACACACGCCAGCACAACACAACACACGCCAGCACATCACATGCCAGCACAACACAACACACATCACACGCCAGCACAACACAACACACGCCAGCACAACACAACACACAACACACAAAACACAACACACGCCAGCACATCACATGCCAGCACAACACAACACACAACACACGCCAGCACATCACACGCCAGCACAACACAACACACATCACACGCCAGCACAACACAACACACGCCAGCACAACACAACACACAAAACACAACACACGCCAGCACAACACAACACACGCCAGCACATCACACGCCAGCACAACACAACACACATCACACGCCAGCACAACACAACACACGCCAGCACAACACAACACACAAAACACAACACACGCCAGCACAACACAACACACGCCAGCACATCACATGCCAGCACAACACAACACACATCACACGCCAGCACAACACAACACACGCCAGCACAACACAACACACAAAACACAACACACGCCAGCACAACACAACACACAACACAACACACAACACACGCCAGCACAACACAACACACACCAGCACAACACAACACACGCCAGCACAACACACAACACAACCAAGGACACATTACATCCTGAATATTCATCCTCCTTCCACCCTCTCTGCTCTTGTTCTGTCCCCCCTGTTCTCCCCCTCCCTCTCTCAGGGGGAGGAGTTTGTTCCTAACGGCACTCTCCAGGCAGAGGTCAGAGTCCAGGACGCCAGGTTTGGCTACGCCCTGGCCGCCGCCCACGACCTCAACCAGGACGGCTTCACCGACCTGCTGGTGGGCGCACCTCTGGAGGACGACCACACGGGGGCGATATACGTGTACCACGGGCAGGGCATCTACATCACCCCCACCTACACACAGGTAGACTGGCACCAAAGCCTCGCCACAAGAACCAGATTCTAGACATTTGGACATAGATCAGGTTCAAGTTCCTTTGTTTGTACCCAAAGTTAGATTTGGTCTGCAGTGGAAGAGTTTATCCAACCTGATGGATGGATGACTTGAATACTCTCTCTTTTCCTCTCTCTCCTGTCTCTCTCTCCCCCCGCCCTCCTCCCCCTCCCTCCCTCCCCCTCCCTGTCTCTCTGTCCCTCCTCAGCGTATTGCTGGCTTGTCCCTGTCTCCCTCTCTGCGTTATTTCGGCCGCAGCCTGAGTGCCCGTCTGGACCTTGATGGAGATGAGCTGCTGGACCTGTCTGTGGGGGCGCAGGGCAGCGCCGTGCTGCTCAGGTACACGTCTGAGAGGGGGCGGGGGGGTGGAAGTGAAGAAGACTGTTATATATGATAACAATGAAACTAAAGTTTTAAAAAATAGGTTTTTAAAAATATGTCTTTCAAATGTATAACTCTGAAAATTTTTAAGCAAAAAACATCAAGAAAAAAAAGTGCCAAATTAGTCAGACTTTTGAAACTTAATTTCGATCGTACAAAACTTTTCCGAAATTTGTAAGTAATTTTTTTTACAGTATATATATTTCTTTTTTTGGAGCTTTCTAAACTTTTTGGGGGGTTTAAAAAGTTTTACAACCTTTTGCAACTGTATTTTTTCAGAATCGTTTTTTTTTCTCAGAGCTTTCAAAACTGTTTTTGTCCTTTTTCAAAACGTTTTACAACCATCCAAAACATTCGCACAAATTAGCGTGTTTGCATTGACTTGACATGTAATCGCGCCGCGTGAATAATCTTCTTTGCGTGCACTCTCACCCTCCTGGCGTCCAGCTCCCGCAGCATCGTGCAGGTGAACGTGAGCCTGTCCTTCCAGCCACACTCCATCAACGTGATCCAGAAGACCTGTCAGCGCGGCGGCCGGGACTCCGCCTGCCTCAACGCCATCGCCTGCTTCCTGGCGCTCTCCCGCACGCCGGGAACACACAGCAACAGCTTCGGTGAAACACTCTCTAGATCCTGTCATCCTCTTCAAAACCCTGTCTCCCTCACCCTTTCATCACCTGTGTGAGGTGTGATAACTAACGGAAAGACGCTCATTGATGACATGAATGATTACCTAACGCCCCCCCCCCCCTCCCCTCCACAGAGCTGTGGGTGTCGGCCATGCTGGATGACAGGAAGTTGTCAGCGAGGGCCTTGTTTGACGACAGCTCCCAGAGACAGACCCAGCTGGGGGTCATAGTTCACACAGGGAGAAGTGTCTGCTACACCCTGCCCTTCCATGTCTATGTGAGTCTTAAACACACACACACGCTCCCAGAGCCCGGTTTGTATCGCAGGGCTCACCTCTGACCTCTACCCACCGTTGACCTCTGACCTCTACCCACCGTTGACCTCTGACCTCAACCCACCGTTGACCTCTGACCTCTACCCACCGTTGACCTCTGACCTCTACCCACCGTTGACCTCTGACCTCTACCCACCGTTGACCTCTGACCTCTACCCACCGTTGACCTCTGACCTCTACCCACCGTTGACCTCTGACCTCTACCCACTGTTGACCTCTGACCTATACCCACCGTTGACCTCTGACCTATACCCACCGTTGTCTCGTACAGGACACGGCAGACTACATCCGTCCAATCAGCTTCTCCCTGCGGTTCAAGATCAACAACACAGAAAGCGGCCCAGTGTTGGATGAGGGTTGGCCAACCACCGTCAAAAAATCTGTGAGTAACGCTGTCTGTCTGCCTGTCTGTCTGTCTGCCTGTCTGACTGTGTGCCTGTCTGTCTGCCTGTGTGCCTGTCTGTCTGTGTGTCTGTCTGCCTGTGTGTCTGTCTGTGTGCCTGCCTTTCTGTTTGTGTGCCTGTCTGTCTGTCTGTCTGCCTGTGTGTCTGTCTGCCTGTGTGCCTGTCTGTCTGCCTGCCTGTCTGTTTGCCTGCCTGTCTGTGTGTCTGTCTGCCTGTGTGTCTGTCTGCCTGTCTGTGTGCCTGTCTGTGTGCCTGTCTGTGTGTCTGTCTGCCTGTGTGTCTGTCTGCTTGTCTGTGTGCCTGTCTGTCTGTCTGCCTGCCTGTCTGTGTGCCTGTCTGTCTGTCTGCCTGCCTGTCTGTCTCACGCTCCACCTCTCTTCCAGATCCCGTTCTTTAAAGACTGTGGTGAAGATGACGTTTGTGTGACTGACCTGGTGCTGAAAGCTCATATGGACATCTCTGGAACACGGTACAAGAAGACACCCGCCTCTCTCTCTTGGTCTCTGTCTCTCTCTGTCTCTCTCCCTCCCTCTCTCTCTCACACACACTCACACACACACACACACACACACAGAGAAGTTATAAACAAACACCTCACCCTTTCTGACACTGCTGCCTGACCAGATGGCCACCTCAGCCTGGTGTGTTGAGGGGGAGTTGCCAGTGTGTGAACATCGCTGTTCTCTCCAGTGTGTGAACATCGCTGTTCTCTCCAGTGTGTGAACATCGCTGTTCTCTCCAGTGTGTGAACATCGCTGTTCTCTCCAGTGTGTGAACATCGCTGATCTCTCCAGTGTGTGAACATCGCTGTTCTCTCCAGTGTGTGAACATCGCTGTTCTCTCCAGTGTGTGAACATCGCTGTTCTCTCCAGTGTGTGAACATCGCTGTTCTCTCCAGTGTGTGAACATCGCTGATCTCTCCAGTGTGTGAACATCGCTGTTCTCTTCAGTGTGTGAACATCGCTGATCTCTCCAGTGTGTGAACATCGCTGTTCTCTCCAGTGTGTGAACATCGCTGTTCTCTCCAGTGTGTGAACATCGCTGATCTCTCCAGTGTGTGAACATCGCTGTTCTCTCCAGTGTGTGAACATCGCTGATCTCTCCAGTGTGTGAACATCGCTGTTCTCTCCAGTGTGTGAACATCGCTGTTCTCTCCAGTGTGTGAACATCGCTGATCTCTCCAGTGTGTGAACATCGCTGATCTCTCCAGTGTGTGAACATCGCTGTTCTCTCCAGACAAATGCCGTACGTGATCCGTAGCCCCCGGCGACGGCTGTCAGTGGAGGTCCAGCTGCAGAACCGTCTGGAGAATGCCTACAACACCAGCCTCACGCTGCAGTACTCACGCAACCTGCTCTTCTCCAGCCTCAGCATCCGGGTACCACACACACCAACACACACACACACACATCCAGACACACACACATCCACACACACACACCAACACATCCAGACACACACACACACCAACACATCCAAACACACACACACAGGCTTACCAAACCAACTGTGTCTCCCTCTGTCTGTTTCTGTCTCTCTCTCTGTCTGTAGGAGGACAGCCAGTTTAAGATTGAGTGTACAGCTCTCAGCTCCAACAGCCACTCCTGCAACGTCAGCTACCCTGTATTCCGCTCCCAGTCCAAGGTGTGCACGCCTCCTCCCCCGGTCCTCCTCCCCCGGTCCTCCTCCCCCGGTCCTCCTCCCCCGTGGTCCTCCTCCCCCAGATTCTCCTCCCCCAGGTCCTCCTCCCCCGGGGTCCTCCTCCCCCCTGGTGCTCCTCCCCTGGTCCTCCTCCCCTGGTCCTCCTCCCCTGGTGCTCCACATCCTGCCATCACCTGGACACACTCCCCCCGTCTCTGTCTGAACTCCCCCGTCTCTGTGCAGGTGAACTTCATGTTGGAGTTTGAGTTCAGCTGCACGTCCCTGCTGAGTAAAGTACAGATGAAGCTGCTTGTTGCCAGGTAACGCCTGTCGTCCAGTCTCCAGTCTAGTCTGGAGGAAGACGTCTCACCATCACCTCAGGCTGTTTATCTGAACACAAACCCTGACTCGCTCCTACACAGCAGTGGTTATCCCTTAACGTGTGTGTGTGTGTGTGTGTGTAGTGACAGCGTAGAGAGAGAGGCCACCCTAGGAGACAACAATGTTCAGCTCCAGACCATCGTTCAGTATGAACCAGACCTCTTTATCAGCAGGTAGGTCTAAAGTCCCCACATCCACCATCCTGAGCTGTTCTGTAACTAGTCCCTCACAAGACATGTAGTTCAGATTGTTTTAATGTGTTTATGATGACTATTTGCCTGTCTCTCTGTCTGCCTGTCTCTCTGTCTGCCTGTCTCTCTGTCTGCCTGTCTCTCTGTCTGCCTGTCTCTCTGTCTGCCTGTCTCTCTGTCTGCCTGTCTGTCTCTGTCTGCAGTGACTCTAATCTAAACCGCTACGAGGTGCACCCAACCAGGACGATATCAGAAGCTATCGGGCCTGAGTTCCAAACACACTTCCGGGTAATGTTACACACACACACACACACACACACACACACACACACACACACACACACACACGTGGAACAGCTAGTCTTTTGAAAAATAAAACCAGATTGTGTTCATGTGCGTGTTCAGCTGCAGAACCTGGGCTGTTACTCCGTGAGGGACCTGGAGCTGAGGTTAAGCCTGCCCTCGGTGGCGGCAGGAGACCGAGTCTTCATGACCGTCACAGACGTCTTCTCCTACAACGTGAGTGTGACGAGCACTTCTGGGAAGTGTGTGAGAGAGCCGTGCTCAGTGTGTGTGTGTGTGTGTGTGTGTGTATCATGCGTCTGGTGCTGTGCTAGTCCTCAGGGGTGAACTGCAGTGTGGAGGGAGATCTGGCCCGGCTGAAGGCCAGACAGAGAGACGTGCGACTTCTCCACCCTGAACACATGCAGCAGAACGACATGCTGGTGAGAGCACACACACACACACACACACGCCCTGAACACATGCAGCAGAACGACATGCTGGTGAGAGCACACACACACACACACACACACACACACACGCCCTGAACACATGCAGCAGAACGACATGCTGGTGAGAGCACACACACACACACACACGCCCTGAACACATGCAGCAGAACGACATGCTGGTGAGAGCACACACACACACACACACACACACGCCCTGAACACATGCAGCAGAACGACATGCTGGTGAGAGCACACACACACACGCCCTGAACACATGCAGCAGAACGACATGCTGGTGAGAGCACACACACACACGCCCTGAACACATGCAGCAGAACGACATGCTGGTGAGAGCACACACACACACACACACACGCCCTGAACACATGCAGCAGAACGACATGCTGGTGAGAGCACACACACACACACACACACACACACACACGCCCTGAACACATGCAGCAGAACGACATGCTGGTGAGAGCACACACACACACACACACGCCCTGAACACATGCAGCAGAACGACATGCTGGTGAGAGCACACACACACACACACACACGCCCTGAACACATGCAGCAGAACGACATGCTGGTGAGAGCACACACACACACGCCCTGAACACATGCAGCAGAACGACATGCTGGTGAGAGCACACACACACACGCCCTGAACACATGCAGCAGAACGACATGCTGGTGAGAGCACACACACACACACACACACGCCCTGAACACATGCAGCAGAACGACATGCTGGTGAGAGCACAC
>NC_085024.1:21625299-21657799 GCF_963692335.1 Osmerus eperlanus
TATTTTATTACAACCCAGATTTTCCAGGCTACTTCAAAATTCTGACATACAATTTGATAAACTAAAATACACTCACCCAAGCAAACACTCCTGAACATAAAGGTTGTGACAAAATACTTAAAGTAGTGTACACTGGGTCCAGAGAGCGGGGAGACACTAATCTGCCACACTTCCTCTCATCTGCGTTCCTCAGCGAGTTGCAGTGGAGCTGATATAAGATTCTAGTAGAAAGATGGTCTCATCCACCTGGTTCTCTGTTGAGTCCAACCTAAAGGGAGGAGAGAGACAGGAGAGAGAGACAGGAGAGAGAGACAGGAGAGAGAGACAAGACAGAAGCCAGTGAGAACAGACCTCCGGACAGAGACCCTGTAACCCAGGCTGGTGTGGCTGGCTGTCACGGTAACGGCTGCAGTACTTGTTGATGTGGTGTCGTAGGGCCTCGAGCTGCTGCCTCTCAGCGGAGGTGATCATCTCCTCCACCTCGGTCAGCTGCTCTGGCTCCGCCCCGCTGGCCTGCAGGGACGCCAGGATGGCCTCGATACGCTGGGACTTCTCCAGGAGACGCCTGTCAATCACACACACACACGGCCAATCAACACGCAGAGCTCTCGGATGTGTGGGACCTCTTACACTCAGACTACAGCTGGAGACCCGAGGTCACTTACTTGTTTTCCTTGGTCTCGAACAGGCGCCTCTCGATTAGATTGGCCACGGTCTGAGAGAAACAGGAACAAGGGTCATGCGGTTCTATCGTCACGTAATACAGAAATGAGTTCCCTCATCCCAGGTGCTTATAAATATCTCCTGCACACTGAGGAGCAGAGCAGAGCATCTCCCTGCGTACCTTGTAGCAGTGCTGCAGTAGCAGCCTGGCAGCAGACAGCTGGTTCACAGTGTACAGGTAGAAGGTACGAGAGGGGGCGTGGTCAGGGGTCTTTGGGATTTCCTGAGGAACAGTAAATCAAGAAGTGAGCAGGGTAAGTGCAGAGGGCTTGTTGTTCAGTGTGTGTGTGTGTGTGTGTGTGTGTGTGTGTGTCACCTGTAGCTGGACTAGATTCTCTGACAGTAGGGTGTAGAGCATGTCTTTGGCCTCCTTTGCTGGGATCATGGCAAAATCTTCCACCTGCTTCTGTTCCAAGTGGCGTTTCCTTAGCAACAGCCTGAATATCCGTGCTGATCGGGAGCCAAACCTAAGGAACAGAATCAGATGGTCAAATCACACGCTAACTGCTATCAGCTACCACACAAGTTAAACAAAGACCCAGTCTGGCGAAGGTCAAATAGCTGCAGGTAAAATACACCTGCTCCTCTTCCTCACCTCTCCTGGACTACAGACTCCAATGTGGCCCTCGCCAAGTTCGTCAGCGCTCTGTGAAGATCTGAGAGACTGTGGTCAAGAAATAACCTCCTTTCCTGTGTTGTGGTTTGATTCCTCCGTACCACACTGCATGGGTGTGTGTAGTATAGACCATGTGTACTGTCAAATCAAATCTAAATGTATTTGTATAGCCCTTTTTACACGCAAGCATGTCACAGAGGGCTTCACATACGCCCATAGAACTGCCCCTCAACCAACCTAAACCCTCAGGGAAGACGAGGAAAAACTCCCAGAAAAACTCACTACAGGAGAAAAAATTTAAGAAACCTTGGGAGGAGCAATTCAGTGAGGGATCCCCTCCTCCAGAGACGGTGTGTACTATAGACTGTGTGTACTATAGACTGTGTGTACTATAGACTGTGTGTACTATAGACTGTGTGTACTATAGACTGTGTGTCCTATAGACTGTGTGTACTATAGACTGTGTGTACTATAGACTGTGTGTACTATAGCCTGTAGATCGTGTGTGCCACAAGTCATCAAAGTAAAAGGATACTGACGACGTACATTCCTCCCCCACTGTCGCCTGACCTTCCCACAAACTCCATCTGAGAAAATCACAAGATTAGTGGGAAAATCAGTGAGGAAGAGGAGAAAAAGGATCTCTCTAGATCTCTACTGGCAGGCAGGCTGACTGTGGGTGTGTGCTTACAGGGTCGTCCACCATGAGAGACAGGTACTGGTCCAGGATGGGACGACTGATGCTGTAGTTGGGTGGGAGGGTGCGGAAGATCTCATTGGCTGAGAGGGGCTGTGTGTGGGCGGCGCTGGGCGTGGTCGTGACTTCGCTCATCCGCAGAATGGTCCTCACTATCTCACTGCTGGTCTGTGGGAGGGGGGGGGGCAGGGGTGGAAGTAAAGGGTTGACAAAAGAAGACCAAATACTGTATTTCTGCCATCAAGTCCAGGTATTTAACGTTCCAGGTATTTAACGTATCTGTCTGTCTGTGACACTGACCTGGTCCAGCTTGCTGGCTACAGCACTGATGATGGCCTGGTCTCTGAAATGAAGGTGGAACCTTTCAAAGTTCACCTGCCAGTAGATCCCTTCATCGCCATACGTCTTCGACTGGAGCAACGGAAAACAAGATCACAAGTCAAGAAAGAGTGAAGAGACCGAGGCCACTGTTGTACTTCAGGGTCGTTAGAGGATGGTGTTCCGGGGGTCAGAGACACTCACCTCTGGGTCCAGCTTAGCCTTCTTCCCTGCTCTCTGGTCCTCTCCGTCTTCACTGGAACGACGCCGCTTTCCACAACCTAACCCAGACCAAACCCAGTGCGTGAGGAACCAAAACACTACAGAGTATTCACACAGAGGTGAGTTTCTCCAGGGCACCAGTGATAAACAAACACTAACAGCCTGAGATGGGTCACCGTGTAATCAAGTTGCTACCTGTAATTGTGATGCCTGGCAGTTTGTAACAGTCAGGGAAGCTTTCTGGTGAGGCGGAGGCAGCAGGAACAGCGGCAGAGGCAGGCGTGGCGGGGGTCGCAGGGGTAACAGAGGCAGCAGTTTTTGTGTTGGTCACTGGAGGGCAGCGCTGCAGGAAATGCGTCTCCACCAGTTTAGAGAAGACATTCACCACCTCCCCGTACTCCATACTGCGACCCTCTACAGGGAAGAGAAGAAGAGACCTGAAAACATGTCGTACGCTTCCCCTTTCCCAACCCTGGTCCTCAGGGACCCCAGTCCTGCATGTTCGACATGTTTACCTGCTCCAACACATCTGGTTCAAATGAATGGGTTGTTATCAAGCTCAGCAGAAGAAGCCTGGTAATGACCCATTCCTTAGGTCAGGAGTGTTGGAGTAGGGGAGCGAATAAAAAATGCAGGACATGGTGGTCCCTGAGGACCACGGTTGAGAAAGGCTGTCATAGAGAGACACTGATCCAGAATCACAAACTCTTATCCATCTCTGACTCGTCACACACACACACACACACAGGTTCGTAGTCCTGGAAACGAACTGACCCTCCATGTTGTGAGTGAGGCGGTCAGCCACGGTCCTGACGGTGGAGCTCATGGTCATGTGACCCCTCTGTAGAACCTCCTCTATGACTAGCTCTCCCGTGTCACCGTAGAGGGTCTTGGCCGTGTAGATGTAGCGTGGGTACCGCAGGATCCTGAGGATCCGATCGCAGCCGCTGCGGTACTCCGTCGGGCTGCCGGGTCCTCTGCGGCCGCAGCTGAACTCACAAGCTCCGTGCTGCATTAGCACGCACAGGGACTTCTTCACCTTGAGACAGACAGACAGGCTGCATCTGGAGGGGTAGCTACAGTCCTCTCTCCTGTGACTACTAACTCTTAACATGGAGTGTTTATAAATGTGTGCGTGAGACAGAGAGATGGGGAGAGAGACAGAGAGTGTGTGTGTGTTACCAGGTCCAGTGGGGTGCCGGTCTCATTAGCGATGGCCCGTAGGTTCTGTGTCCCGCCTCTAAGCAGCTTCGTGCCCACCTTCTCCACCACCTCACCGAAGTGCTCCTGCAGCAGCAGCCCGCACAAACGAACTTCCTGAGCCGTCATCTGCACGAGCAGAGAAGACAAATACACCAGACTTAACAGCCGGAAAACGCGTCAGACATACACAACAGTTTACCTGCTAGCAAATTAGCTACGTAGCACACGAAATAGTGGATCTCAACACATAGCTCAGCTACAGCTAGCTCAGTTAACTTAATACAGTTCTATTCCATGCGTCCCACAAACCTTATAAGATGGAGCATTCGCAAAGTCTGTGTAGTATCTCTGAAGATGTTAAAACGTGTAACAGCCCAACATTTAGGTTCACCACTGCTTGAAAACACAGCCGTCAGCCTCACATGTAGCCAGCCCATTGAAAGCTGGTTTCCGGTTGATTTCAATAGTCAAAATAAAAGTCCCAAGACAAACACTGTTCATTAAACCACCATCAAAAGTCAACTTAATTCCTCCAAATAGGCGAATGAATGCAAATAATGCAGCTAAAAAGATATAATAAATTACTAACAGGCCAAATAATTATAAAAAAGCAAGCACCGTTGATATAAAAAAGAATGTTAAGAAGTGTTTCAATCCGAATGCTTATTCTGAAGGCAAACTCACTCTCACGATTCTGTCACGTGTGACGTGGTCTCGTTGCATATACCAGTATGTATACATAATGTAGTTATATTCTTCCTTTGCCAATAAAAGTATTTTGTTCTGGCATTTAAAGCTTATTTACATGTATTTAGTCATGTGTGGCAGCGGTCAGCTGAGGACAGAGAGGAGGTACGTACAGGTAAATCTGTATTGCTTTATAAATGGCCAGACTATACAGTGGGGGAACAACTTTCCTCAGTTCTCCAGGGAAATCTGTTCCCCCTGTGTTCTCAGTGTAAAAGACTGGTGTTAGATTAAACTTGTTATACATAATGATCACAGTAACATACATCACCAGCATCACTGTATTGCTTTATACATGGTCAGACTGTCTGGATAAAATATACGATACGGTAAAAGTGATCTGAGACTTATTCACCATGGTTTATACTAGTAAGTTTAGACACAAATTAGTTATTTAAACTCAATAAATGAATTATGAAAAATAAATGTCGAGTGCTCCTTGACAAATTGAGACATCTGGCGGTTGGTGCGACACATTGCATGACGTAGGCAGCCAGCTTCAGTCATATGACCGCGCTGTCCTACATCCACAACTTCTGGAAACCCGGAAACTGTTGTCAACAGTGTCCGTTGGGATATGCATCGAACTTTATAAATAACAATCTGAAGTGACATGACGAAGACCGGAATTTGAGTAAGGCCAATTGTTTAAATGTTTAGCATCGAAGCTCTGTGGCGGTGCTGAGGTAACCGATTGTGTGTCTCCCGTAAAGTCTGTGTCAGCGAAATGAACGCAGCACCTGTGCCCATATTAACTGAGTGTATTGCAGATTTCGAGCATTGTCTAAGATGGTCATTTATTAACTACATAATTAGGCCTCATGAGATACCTTACTCTCCCAGCAGATAGATGATGGCATTGCCATTACCAGCAGCTGTTCTCTTACATTTAGTCCTGCTCACAGGAATAGCCACACTCTCCAATGGTAAGGTCGCTATCATCCATACATTCCTCTTGTAGTTGTGCAAAGTTAAGACTCTGTACGATAGCTTAGAATTCTAGTAGTTTTATCATTTAATCTATGGCGTTTGTGTGTATGTTTTCTCTAGGTAGCAACGAGTGCATGGCCCGTGACTTTGGCCATGGCTCCGTGGTTTGTGAGTGTAACTCCACACACTGTGACAGTGTTGGGACAGACAGCTTGCCTGGGTTGGGTCAGTTTGCCTCCTACCTGAGCAGTAAGGCGGGCAGCAGGCTGGAGAGGGGTCAGGGGCGGGTCCTCCCAAACAGCTCTGGGACAGGTGAGGCACTGGACCCTAGCAGGTACACCAAGAGTAGGACGACAAAATCAGTGGCACCCACTTTTTTAATGTATTTATTTACCTGATGCTTTTAATCCAGAGTGATCAAATCAAATCAGGTGTCACATGTGTAGCTCTTTTGCGTGCAATGTCACAAAAGAGCTTCACAGTCGCCCACAATTTAACACTCATAACCAACCTAAACCCTCAGAGGAGACAAAAAAAAACTCCCACAAATTTGTGAGAGAGAAAAGACACAAACCGTATTTGACTAATATCAACTGTTGCAGTGGTCTGTTTGTAGAAAACTGCAGCTTACGCCCCTGTGTCTGTTCTTCCTCTGGATGCTCTCAGCTCTCAGGCTGACTATCGTTCCCTACCAGAAATACCAGCGGATCCGAGGGTTCGGTGGCTCCATGACGGACGCAGCAGCCATCAACATCCTGGCTCTCTCTGCAGGAGGGCAGGAGCAGCTGCTGCGGCAGTACTTCTCCCCCGAGGGTGAGTCTTCAGACGGAGGAGACAGGGGAGATGCCTGGCACAGCAATTCCTGCAGGCCTGAGATGACAGCTGGCTCTGCCTGTGTTCCCCTTGCAGGTGTAGGCTACAGTGTGGTCCGTGTACCCATGGCCAGCTGTGACTTCTCTACCCGTCTGTACACCTACGCAGACACGCCAGGAGACTACAGCCTGGAGAACTTCACCCTTGCTGCAGAGGACACCAACATGAAGGTATGAGACCTCTCTCTCTCTCTCTCTCTCTCTCTCTCTCTCTCTCTCTCTCTCTCTCTCTCTCTCTCTCTCTCTCTCTCTCTCTCTCTCTCTCTCTCTCTCTCTCTCTCTCTCCCCCTCCCTCCACTCATCGTATTGATTTAAAACACAGTTGGAGATGTCATCAGGACCCCTCACACCTCTCCCATGAAAGCTCGTTCCCTCCCTCCCGCCCTCCCAGATCCCCCTGCTGCAACGCGCCCAGGCCATGTCCCCCCGCCCTCTGTCTCTGCTGGCCAGCGCCTGGAGCGCCCCCGCCTGGCTGAAGACCAACGGTGCACTTACAGGGAAAGGCTCTCTGAAGGGCCGGCCTGGGGGGAAGGAGCACAAGACCTGGGCTCAGTATTACATCAGGTAAACACACTTCTAAACATCCTAAACACAGACCTGGGCTCAGTATTACATCAGGTAAACACACTTCTAAACATCCTAAACACAGACCTGGGCTCAGTATTACATCAGGTAAACACACTTCTAAACATCCTAAACACAGACCTGGGCTCAGTATTACATCAGGTAAACACACTTCTAAACACCCTAAACACAGACCTGGGCTCAGTATTACATCAGGTAAACACACTTCTAAACACCCTAAACACAGACCTGGGCTCAGTATTACATCAGGTAAACACACTTCTAAACATCCTAAACAGAGACTTGTACAGACTGATCATGTCTCTCTCAGGTTTCTGGAGGAGTACGCCAGACACAACCTGACCTTCTGGGCCGTGACCACTGGGAACGAACCCTCTGCTGGACTCATGACCAACTACAGGTTCCTCTCACCTCACCTCACTCCCCCAGCCTCACCTCACTCCCCCAGCCTCACCCCCCCAGCCTCACAGATAGATTAGAGGTGTTATACGATGTCAACCAGCGGCACTAGCGTAGCTGCATGTCAGTTATTTAACATCATAATAGATTCAAGTGAATGATAGATACCAATATATTTCTTTGAGGAGTGTGTGTCCTGCTGCAGTTTCCAGGCGATGGGCTTCACAGCAGAGGAGCAGAGGGACTGGGTTGGCTTGGACCTGGGCCCCGCCCTGCATGCATCGCCATACCCCAAAACACACCTGCTCATCCTGGACGACAACAGGCTGCTGCTGCCTCACTGGGCCAAAGTGGTGAGAGAGAGAGAGACATAGAGAGAGACATAGAGAGAGAGACATAGAGACAGAGAGAGAGACATAGAGAGAGAGAGAGACATAGAGAGAGAGAGACATAGAGAGAGAGAGAGAGACATAGAGAGAGACATAGAGAGAGAGACATAGAGACATGGAGAGAGAGACATGGAGAGAGAGAGACATAGAGAGAGAGAGACATAGAGAGAGAGACATAGAGAGAGAGACATAGAGAGAGAGACAGAGAGAGAGACAGACATAGAGAGAGAGACATAGACATAGAGAGACATAGAGACATGGAGAGAGTGTATGTGAGGAGTGGAGAGAGGTGGTGGATAGATGCACTGTGTGCTTTGTGCAGGTGTTGAGTGACGTGCGTGCGGCGCGCTACATCCACGGTGTGGGTGTCCACTGGTACCTGGACGGCTTGGTGCCAGTGGAGCTCAGCCTGGGCACCACCCACCACCTGTACCCCGAGTACTACCTGTTTGGCACGGAGGCGTGCGCAGGCTGGAGCCCCCTGGACCGGGGCGTGAAGCTGGGCAGCTGGGACAGGGCCGAGCAGTACGCCCACGACATCATAGAGGTCAGAGGTCACGAGGTCATACTGACGCGTTCATTCTCTCCTCTCTCGCCTACTTTATTTTCGTCCCTCAAATGCAACCTGATTCCTCGTCCGTTTCCTTCATTCATTTTGCATGTGACATTCACTCTCTAACGATTAGAAGGATTAGTTAAAGGAGATACGGCACACTGCCTCATAACTCCCCCCCCCCCCGTCTGCCTCCCCGCCCCCCCGTCTGCCTCCCCGCCCCCCCGTCTGCCTCCCCGCCCCCCCGTCTGCCTCCCCGCCCCCCCGTCTGCCTCCCCGCCCCCCCGTCTGCCTCCCCGCCCCCCCGTCTGCCTCCCCGCCCCCCCGTCTGCCTCCCCGCCCCCCCGTCTGCCTCCCCGCCCCCCTGTCTGCCTCCCCGCCACTGCAGGACCTGAACCACGGGGTTGTGGGTTGGACTGACTGGAACCTGGCTCTGGACCCCGGCGGGGGCCCCAACTGGGTCAAGAACTTTGTGGACAGCCCCATCATCGTGGACCCCAAACAAGATGTCTTCTACAAGCAGCCTACCTTCTATAGCCTGGCCCACTTCAGGTACCACCTGCTGGTCTGGGCCGGACACCAAGCTGGCCGTGGTCGATAGGTCGAGAGACGCCAGTTGTTCTCAAGTTACTGTTCAGTTTAACCCGATTCACGGTCCTCTGTCCCGACAGCAAGTTCCTGTTGGAGGGTTCTCAGAGAGTGGGCATGTCCTCCAGTCAGGAAACAGCTCTGGAAAGCTCCGCCTTCCTCAGACCCGATGGTTCAGTGGTGCTCACCATTCTGAACAGGTGGGAAGAGGTGCGCAGTTCTTTATGAATGGGGATCATTTATGTTTATCCATCTGAGTGTGTGTTTGTTTTGCAGATCCTCGTCAGATGTGAAGTTTGAGGTGTGGCATCCTGCTGTCGGGTTCATCTCCTCCTCCTCCCCTGCCCACTCTCTGCTCACACTGGCCTGGAACACACACTGACACACACACACACACTGACACACACACCTGGACACACACACCTGGACACACACACTGACACACCTGGACACACACACTGACACACACACCTGGACTCCACACTGACACACACCTGGACTCCACACTGAACAGGCCTGCTACTGGAACTGTATAATCAAGGTCATAGTCCAACTAAATCAGCATGAACCAACCACCTCGTACGACCTTCTTAACAGGTCCTGCACATTAGCGCTCATCAGTATTTGTGTGACACGACTAAAATGACAGTGTAGATCTGAACACTGAGGGATGTTGGTCCGCACGGGCAAACTTCTCTACCATCCAACACAACGGTGTGTGTGATTAAAGAACTACAGCCAAAGATTGTAATCAAGTTGACTGCTGTGTTTATCTGCACTGATCTCAACCTCTTTGAAGGTTGAAATAAGCTGTGATGTTTCTCTCTGGCCTGTGGTGATGCAAGAAACATTACAATGCAACAGAAACGTGCTTTCGAAATACTAGGGGTGGGGGATTTTTGTATTTTTTTATCTTGGAAAAATCGTTAATCGATTTATCGAATCGTGACTCCAAGAATCAAACCGTGAGGTACCAAAAGATTCCCACCCCTACGAAATGCCTTAACTGATCTTTTCCATTGCACATTTCAAAACTTTTGCTTGAATTCCAGTTTATGAATGATGCACAGTGCATGAATGGGACCTCCTGTTTTAATCCTGAATAAATTGTGTTTTGACAACACCCTGAACTTTTGGTGAGTGACTTTCAATGGCACATTAAATGTTACTGTTTTTTTATTCCTTTCTTTTTCAATTTATTAATACATCATACACATTTTCATTTATATAATAATATACATAGACTTTAATATCCAGAATAATATCCTAATTCACATTTGTTTCTCCATTCTCAAAGTTGTAGTTTTTTCTTCCAATAATTCCCCATTTTTCCATATTTTCCAATTCAAACCAGAAGTTGCTGGACTAAAATTATTTACATTAAAAAAATAGAGTGATAGAAATGTGAAACAAAAGACAAACTCATCAACAGAATAATAAAATGACAGAAGGAGGCAATCTGTTTGTAATATATACACCAGAATGAGAGGAATGACAGAGTGGAGGGGGAGAGGAGAGGCTGGGTTCCAAATCTGAAGCCTTGGTTCCTTCCTAGGTCCTTGGTCCCTTCCTAGGTCCTTGCCTCCAGAGGAAGAAGGTAAATTGGGGTGAATTTCAGTTTTACCTCAAGCCCCTTTTGTGCTCAGCAGTTTGAACACTTCACGTATTCAGTCCAAGTTTGGGGGTGAAGATGGGCGATGGTCCAGCCAAGTACAGACGTTTCCAGAGGGCCAAGGGCGTGCGAGGACAACAGTGCCCTGGAGAGGAAGAGGCCAGAGCGGGGTGAAAGAGACAAGGCTTCCAGGCTTGAAACATCACCTGGGTTTCCAAACAACAGTATTTTACAGCAGTGCATTTCAAGAAGGATGGAGGAGAGGGAATAAGAGAAACCAAAAAGAGGGGGTTTGACAGGGGAACAGTGGGCTGCTTTGCCATGATGCGACACAAGAGCTATTGCTTTATGTGTGTGTGTGTGTGTGTGTGTACATGGATAGAGACAGACGGGTTAGTAGGCAGGGTGAAGTTGAGATGATCGTCCTATGACTGGAGATGGTTCAAACAGAGAAGGATGAAGGAGGAGTTTCCCCCCCACCCTTGGAGGGGGCCGTTTGGGTTTGAGGGCCCCGTAGCGAGGAACGGGGGGGGTGGGGGGTGGAGAGGAGGTGCGTCTCAGAAGGACCATCTCTCCTGTGTGCGTGGATCCGTGGAGAGGGAGGGGGACTCTGGGGGGGGCAGGCTACTGCTGTCCTCTCCATTCAGACCCTTCCTACACACAGGACACGTGTCATGCTGGAGGGAGAGAGACAGAGACAGAGACAGAGAGAGAGAGAGAGAGAGAGAGAGAGAGAGAGACAGAGACAGAGAGAGAGACAGAGACAGAGAGAGAGACAGAGAGAGAAGGAACAAGGTGTCAAGCTGAGGAGAAAAGACACCAATGGATGCAGGGCTGCAATATCTTTATTCATACACATACACATTATTACTATCATACTGTTGTAACTACTTGAGAAGATCCTTATGCGAGTGTTATGACTATTTACAAAATGATCTGGATTCAGACTCCACCCCCAATGTCCCACCCAGCTTCCCCCTCCCTCACCATCTCCAGCCAGGGCACTATACAGTCCGAGTGGAAGAAGTGGTTACAGGGAAGCTGTCTGACCGGCTCCCCCACCGCAAAGTCCTCCTTACACACCGGACACTCCATACTGCAGTCTACAGAGAGAGAGAGAGACCGAGAGAGAGACCGAGAGAGGAGAGATCGAGAGAGGAGAGAGGGAAGAGAGAGGAGAGAGAGGGACAGAGGAGAGAGAGGGACAGAGAGGAGAGAGAGAGATGGGGAGAGAGGAGAGGGGGGGATGGATGAACAGAGTGAGGCAGGAGAGAGACATAGGAGAGAGAGAGACATAGGAGAGAGAGAGACATCAAGACAGTGGCTAGTTACTGATACACAAATAACTACTGCTTTTGTTGATGTTGATGTGATCCTGTGCTTTTTAAGTAAACATGATCATGACTTGAAATATATAAAATTGGCTTTTAAAAGGTTTTCTTCCCGGTAGACTCAACATGACGGCAGCGAGCGTGTCGTGCTAAATTCCTGAGTGGCCCGTTGAGGCTTTAAGACCAACAGGCCGCTCCCCGCTAATGACACAAGAAGGAAAGACTACAGCTATGTGGCCCTAGGCCAGAGAAACAGTATTACAGAGAGAGAGTCCTCATTTACCCCAATGCTATCAACTGCACTGCAGAAACCACAGTCAAGCTAACACAGATAATAATAATAAGGAGAATGGAAGGTGAGGAGAGGGAGGAGAGGCCCACCTGCTTGTTCCTGAGAGACGTGTACTGTGGGGAGAGAGGAGATCTTCTCCTTCTCTGCTGGGGGAGGGCCTGTGTTCTCAAACTGGCCTAATAACTACACACACACGCACACATTAGATACATGGAAGTTAGATACGGTAAAACTGTGTGTGTGTGTGTACCACTTACCTGTGTTATGACGGCATCCAGCCCTCCCTGGCCCCATGCATAGTCTCCTGGGTTTGAGTGCAACATCCCCGTCCTGACACACACACACACACACACACACACACACACACACACGTTCAGGTCCAGAGGTCTGAGACCACTAGTCAAGATATTTCCAGTTTTGAGTTCCATTCACTGCCCCCTTAGAAAATATTTCTTCTACGATTTGATGTCCTAACTTCTTGGGTTTTTATATGTTTCTGGATCCTCAAACCTTTATTTTTGTAGAAAATATTAGATATTTTCAATGTGGTTCAGTCAAAACATCAATATAAAGGTCAAATATCCTCCTGTCTATTATCTGTCTATTATCTATAAATCAATACAAGCATGTGACAACAGAGCAGTACACCTCTCACCATGACAGAGGAGGAGAGCCAGGAACTCCAGAGTTAGCAAACAAACCAGCCAGAAACTGCTGTACAATCCTGGAGGTAGAACACACACACACACATAAGACAGTGACAATCAGACCATAGATGATGTGGGAGGTGTTAAGGTAAAGGAATGCAGGGGGTGGGGGTGGGGCGAGAGAGAAATAGAGAGAGAGAAGGTGAGAGAGAGGAGAGAGATAGAGAGAAAGACTCACCCCTCCACAGCAGGCGAGCGGTCTGGTCTGTTGCTTGCCCTGGACCTGTACCTCCTCTGGCTGTGCAGGCGAGGGGGGCGCCCCGGACTCCAGTGCTCCCCTGCTCCCAACGGACCCCCCAGGGGCCCCCCCAACCCTGCTGGCACCGACCCCCCAATGGGCCCCCCTCCCAGCCCCCCTAGCCCCCCCAGCCCTCCCAGCCCTCCCAAGCCCCCCAAGCCCCCCAAGCCCCCTAGTCCTCCCAGGGGTCCGACGCCGCCCCCCCCGGGGACCCGGGGTTCTGAGTCTGGACTGTCCCCGTCTGCAGCGTAAGGTCGCTCCACGAACAGCAGGTGCCACAGCTGGGGGAGGGAGGGAGGGGGGCAGGGAGGGAGGGGGGCAGGGAGGGAGGGAGGGGGGCAGGGAGGGAGGGGGGGGGGGAGTTATCCAAGTGGAGAGGGGAGGACACAGTGTGGGAGAGAGATGGGGGGGGATCGGGGGAGGGGGGGTGAGACAAAGCAAAAACAAAGTACAGTTACAGTCACCCGTAGTATGTCTCCATAGCAACCCAACAACCCTCCCTGCCCCTCCCTCTCCCCTTGAGCCTGCAGTGCATTTTGTACCTCTGCAAACTGCGTAGCAGTGTCATCTATCCCGTTAGCGCCGCCCTCTAGGAGACTGAGGGAAACACAGGGGACAAGAGACGCAGCGTTAGAGACAAGCACGTCCATCCAATGGGATTAGAGCTCCCATCCACACACACACACACACACACAACACACACACACACAACACACTCCCATAGTCTTACCTTACCTCTACCCCCCTCCCCTGTTACGTGATGTTACATGATGTTACATTGTGCTACATGCTGTTCGATGATGTTACACTGTGTTACACAGTGTTACATGATGTTACATAATGTTACACTGTGCTACATGCTGTTACGTGATGTTACATGATGTAGCATGATGTTACATGATGTTACACTGTGTTACATGATGTCACATGATGTAGCATGATGTTACAGTCGTAAAAACTGAAACCTAACCTGGAATCGTCTGTTACTTCTTCGATGAACCCGGACTCACATCTCGGACAAATGTACTCCTGAAAATACATTGAAAAGGGGTGATTAGGCACGCAAACACATACACACACAACCTCTGCCAACCTGGTCTCTCACAAACACAGACAACTCAGAGATAAATGTGATAAAGGAGACCCTCGCTTTATTCAACTTGCTCTCACAGCCAATGGGATGCCACAGCCGGTATGACATCGCAGCCAGTATGACATCACAGCCAGTAAGACATCACAGCCAGTAATGACATCACAGCCAGTATGACATCAAAGCCAGTATGACATCACAGCCAGTATGACATTGCAAGTGTTGACAGTGCCTGACCCACATATCCTGGAAACCGCAGAGTCTGCAACAATCTCCCCTGACTGCTACTGCATTAGAAAGGTTCTTGTTTTTGTGGTGTAGCCTAACTAAGAGGTTTTGACAGATTGCAACTCGTCACTGATATCTAAAGCTCACAGAGTCCTTAACAGGAAGGTTTGACAGCCTGTTTGGGAGTGTCAACAGCAGGGTGAAGAATAAGGAAATACAAGCTTGCCTATGAGGGCAGAACTAGGCGGTCATATATGAGAAGTGGTAACCTTCAAAAAGTCCAGAGGAGTTGAGTGAAGAGTCCAACCAACCGCCGTTTAGTTTACCAGGAGACATTACATCTGGATGCACTGTCATGTCGGCCTTACCCTTATGCAGGTAGCTGCCGTAAATCCTGCTTCTAAAAGGGATGCAGACGGAATTCTGCACAGAGACTTACTCCTTGCAGATGCTATGTAGATGTACGACGAGGGCTAAACTGGGTGCGTGCGGTCACGAGGCATAGCAAAGACATGCCTCAGCATAGACAGACTGAGACCAGCATTATGATTTAGCCTCAATAGCAGGACGGGGCGTCGGAGGATTACCGTCCAGTAGTAAGTGGCATACTGACACAATGACTGACAGTCGAAACACGCGAGACAAATAAATAAAAAGGCCTAATCCACGTACATCGAGTATCTTGTGAACGCAGTGAAAAAAATATAAATACCTTTGTACTTTGATGTGTTGAGCGATCTAAATGTCACTTTCAGTTTAATTAAGACACTAACTATGATGAGGACAGCGTCGGACAGCCATAAAAGACATACCATTGCTAAGAAGAGCGAACCGACTGGTTTAGCTAGACAGCTAGCATTGTTGTTACACATCGAAACAAAACAAACACATACTAGTGATTACTTTTCTGACATAAGATCTGATTCAGTGGAAATTGTTGTCGAACAGACAGATGTTTAGAAAAATTCCCGATAAATAATGTCGGTCAATCTAACGTTAGTGACAGTCAAAGCGACAAAACGTAAACATCAACCAAACGTAGCCAGCTAGCTGACATTGGCTGCTAGTGCTAGCTAGCTAGATAGGTTAGCTACGCTATGTAGCTAGGTAGCTATGTAGCTAGCTCTACTGTAGCCTAGCTATCTTTATGCGATCAAGCACTCCGTAGCAGCGAAATAAATGCTTTTCGTGTCAACTGTCAATTGAGAATCACAAGAAAATGGTCTGAAGTAAAGAAGATGGATTGAACACGATGTCTTACCGGGAGCTTGGGATTTACTTCTCCCTTACAACAGTGACAGAAGAACCGATGCGGGGGTACAGCCGCAGCCTCCGCCATCTTCCCCAGAATAGCAGCACAATCGGTGACGTCGGTTCTCCAGGACGCCAGAGAGGCGGTCCGCCCCTGGGTCCGCCGACAGTCCGGTGTTCCGGAGAATTCAGTTCCCCTGTTCCCCATTCCTTGCGCGTGCGCAAAATCATGACGTTTTCTCTTGTTGCTTGGTTTAGCTGAATGTGATTTATATAATCGCGTGTGTTAGTTTATAGTGTACTCTACCTACTTTCCATGAGCATAAGGTTTCATGTATTGATGTTAATTTGCACTCAAATACAGGCTTTAACGAAATGAGCCAAAAAGCCCAAACCAATAGCCTCCATTTTCTTAATTATACATTCTTTCCAAACCACAATGTTGTGATTAAATAAATCAATAGATTTTTTCCCTTTTTTTTATTATGAAAGACATACAGTATCATGCTGCAGGACAGAATAACTTATGGATGGAAACACACAGAAATGGATTATAACACTGACGTTATATACAGTATACATGTGTGCACACATCCACATGAGTGTGTGTGAATGTGTGTGTGTGTGTTTCAGAGGAAAGCGCAAAGTCTATCCAGAAGAGATGGATTTCTGTTACTCAGAAAGATCAACTCTTTCTTCCCCTCCTCGGTTCGACCTGCAGTGAAGGAAGAACAACAAACAGGAGGGGAGAAACGACTGAGACTTGAGACTTCTTGATGACTTTGTTAATATCTCAAATCAACTTTCCACATAAATGTTGACGAGTCCAAAGGCAAGGTAACTCACTGTGTGGGTGTTGTAACCAGTTGCGGTTCAGATAGTACAAGTAACAACTCTCAAACTCTTTCTCGCTGTAGTCCGAGACTGGAACTGGGACAAAGGGCTCCATGGTGTTGAAGCCCTCCTGCGGGAGACAAACCAGCGCATTACGATCCAGTCTAATGTGCGTTTCTGTCAACAAGAGTGAAATGTCCTGGACGAGAAGACACGGTGACCTCTGACCTCTCCCAGCAGCTCGTGTGGCAGGTAGGCGGAGCTTGGTGTGTAGAGCGACCCGGTCTGAGCCAGAGTAGTGATGACAGCTCCTCCACACTGAGACACCACAACGGTACAACACACAACTACGTCAAGTCTCAAGTCTGCAGTTTAGCCGATCTCTTTGTATGTTCCTGAAGAAACGCTCACCCAGTCATTCTTCACCAACTTCCTCAAGTTATGAACCAGCGTGAGCTCCTCCGCGGCCACCTGGAACACACACACACACACACACACACACACACACAGAGAGAGAGAGAGAGCTGAGAGACACATCAACCCGACACCAGTACCAGAAGACCTCCTCGGTCTCCAGAGGATAGTGAGACAAAGGAGGAGTTCTCTACCGGGCTCTTGTCCTCCTTCTTCAGGGTCGTCCTCCCCCAGAGAGCGTTGACCCCGTCCACGGCCACGGCCACTCTGAGGCCCTGGAGCTCTGGATCTGCCGTCTGAAGCCTCAGCTCCTTCATCAGGGCTCCGACCACGTCGCTGCTACTCTTCACCCGGGTCACGCCCTGCGGAGCACAGACGCCTGGTCAGAGAGCAACATGCCCGTCATGCTGCCCTGCGGAGCACAGACGCCTGGTCAGAGAGCAACATGCCCGTCATGCTGCCCTGCGGAGCACAGACGCCTGGTCAGAGAGCAACATGCCCGTCATGCCTGCTCAGAAATATGTGGCCGTGCCTTTCCAACTCCAATGGTGCTTCTTATAGATACTTTATTGATCCCCTCAGAGGGATTGTGTTTATTTTTATACCCGTGTTGTTCCACAGATCATGTGCATACAATACAGCAGAAGGACATCGTCTTAATCCCATCCAAAATGTCATGTATCTACTTTCAAGATGTTCGATTCCATCCTGGATCATTTACTGCATGTCACCCTCTTCCTCTCTATAACTGTCACCATCAAAATAAATTAAGCAGAAAAAAACACCAAAATATCTCAAAAGTAAAAAAAAATTGTTTTTAACAATTGAGGTTTCGGCCTGACCTGGTCGACCAGCTCCCCCAGCGGACGTCCCTCTTCTGTGCTCTCTCTCTTCGTCCACACGTACCTCTGCCTGGTCGTCATCTGGCGGGGGGACAGGAGGGTTCAACAGACTGACAACACACACACAGCCTCTCAGTGGATCTGGGGACGGATAACCACCTTGGACAGGAAGTGCTCGTTTGTGATTCTGAAATTGCGCAGCCAATTAGAAGCTTGAATTGGCTGGTCGAACCGAGAGCTGTTAAAGGTCGAAGGCAGCAGCTCCTTGCAGTTTTTCACCCATCGATGGGCTATGGGAAGGATGGAGGACAGAGAGGATGCCATTAAACCCTAAAAAGGATTTCTTATTTCCACCAGCTCTAAAATGTATTGTGTGTGTGTGTGTATGTGTGTGTGTGTGTCTGTGTATGTGTGTGTATGTGTGCGTGTCTGTCACCATCTGGTATGTGCAGCACCAGCCATCCTTGGGAGGCACAGTAGTGAACAGCATGGCAGAGGGACATGGTCTTTCCACTCCCCTTCACTCCATCTACACATCCAGTCAAGGTAGGCAACAACAAACATACCATACATGGTCAGATCGCAAACATGTCTTCTGAGTAGAGCCCGACCGACATATCGGCGGGCCGATATTATCGGCCGATATTAGGCATTTTCCAAACTATCAGTATCGGTATTTATAATGGACGATAAATGAATATTTTTTTTATTATTGTGTTTTTGTTCAAAGGACTTTAAGTTTCATATCTTAAGTTTGTATTTTTATAAATTGTATTTATCAGAACTTTAATATATTTTGATGTTCCTCTGTTCTGATGTGACAACAAAACAAACAAGTTTATTTTTAAACTGCATTATCATATTATTTTAGTGAGGAAATAATAGCAGTCAGATGTCAGATGGCTGAGTGGTTAAGGAATCAGGCTATTAATCAGAAGGTTGCCGGTTCGATTTCCGGCAGTGTGAAATGACGTTGTGTCCTTGAGCAAGGCACTTCACCCTACCTGCCTCTGGGAATGTCCCTGTACTTACTGTAAGTCGCTCTGGATAAGAACGTCTGCTAAAAATGACTAAATGTAAACTACAAATAACTAATGTTAAGGAAATCAGTTTGTTTTGTTACGCGTTTCTGGATTTTAAAAATATTTTTTTATAAATCGGCCTATATCGGAATATCGGATTTTTAAATCACCAAATATTTGTATCGGTATCGGCCTTAAAAATCCTTTATTGGTCGGGCTCTACTTCTGAGAGAGTGTAAGGATACAGAACACGTAGCGCAGGGCGGGCTTGCTGTAGTCGGCTCTCCTCAAGTGGGAGATCACCTCCAAGGCGGGCTGCCTGACCATCACACAGCCCTCAGTGAACGTCTTGGTCTGAAAACACACGGGACATAGCGTGTGATACTCACGTTACAAGCCGGTTTAATCATAACGATATATGCCTTCTATCAAACTTTGTCACAAACACGTAAAGTACCTGCAGTTGGAAGCGTGGGGGCAGGCCGTGCGGGAAGAGAGTGCGAGGGTGATCTGGGGGCAGAGTGTAGTACTGTCCAAGATGGTTCTCCGAATGGCAGGCCTGCAGGGAGCACCAGGACAGACACAGTAACTACTGACGGCAGGTACTGGAGCTGTGTCCATACCAGGTGAGGTCTGGAGCTGTGTCCATACCAGGTGAGGTCTGGAGCTGTGTCCATACCAGGTGAGGTCTGGAGGGTTGTGAATCAACGAGGAGGCTAGAGCCTGATGCATAAACATATCCGGACGCTGAACTCTTGAGGAAGGAGGTCCACGGGAGTGCACTGGTGTGAGACTGGCAGAGACTCTACTGTGTGTGTGATGTGTGTCACGGTTTTAACCTACCGGGTCGTTTTCCTGCGTCCTGAAGACCTGGAGGGGCTCATGTTGTGGTTCGGGCTCTCCTGCCAGGGCTTCCAGCTGATGGCCACACCCAGAGCCATGGAGCGATCGTGCACGTGTCACCTGTCCATCACATTATCACATCTCAGAGCAGGATTTATAAAAAACGATAAGCAAGTACAGCATTAAATGCTGTGTGCATTGAAATAGTATACAGCATTCGATACATACGATAGAGTCTGAGTTATCCAAGCAAGGAGGACTTGACTTACCGTTTGACGTAATCTGAAGGACAGTCTTTGGAGCGTCATGATTCAGTCTAAACAATGAATGAGATAAATCAACAAATGCTACTGCATGTTCACTTAATACATACATTGAGACTAATATGCGACAGTAAGGCTAACAAGGTTGGCAAGTACGGGCAAGCTGCAGGCACAGAAAGGGCCACATGTCACATGGGTAACGTTAGTTAACACAAGTTAGCTAGCTATTTGGTTACTTTTTATCATCACCGACTACCGTGCTTTCGAAACAAAAATAGTTTATCGTAGTCTGTTGCTGGGATTACATCGTACACACCCCTACATTAGGCTAGAACTAGCAAGATGGCTAAATAACCTTTGCTACATAAACGCATTAGCTTGGTACGAGTACACATTATTACACCGTAACTGATACCAAGACAGCAAATATTAACCTGAGAATCAATTCATTAAGTACACATCCACGATACAGCTGTGCGATTTCATTCAATTGTGAAATGTCCAAATCTGTTCAGTAAATAATGGAGAGTTGCACAAGCTCGGTCGAACTGTCATAGTGCTTCCTCCATGGACGTCGCCATTTTGGTTTGCAGTCTGGAAGTTGCGTGTTGGAGATGCTCATTTAGCGAGCCTGGGCAACTCAACCGGGGCGGCATTGGGTCCCCATATCAACTCCACAGAGTGTAGGTCATTTTATTTATATGTCGATATGTCTGTTTAATAGTGTTATTATGATAGCAATGTGAAATATTTCTCAACAGGAAACCTTTGAACAATTTTAAGTAGACCTATATTAATCACATTTTAGATTGAAACACTGCAAAATGTATTGATGTGGGTGGATTCTCATTCTGAATGTAAACCGTTCTGTGATATCCAGATCCATGTCGTTGATAACTTTTATCGTCGCCATTTTGTTAGGCTACATATTTTTATGATATTATGTGTACTTCGTAATTAACCTTGAGGACTACGTCGGTTGACCGTCGTTACATTCGGTGCTAGACGGCAATGCTATGTTAAGCAAGTTATTTTATTTTCGAATATAAAAAACCTCAACGATATTGTTCGCTGCGTAACACTTCTCAGCAAGTAAAACGTCGCCAACAGTCCAACTGTGTAACAACATTTTCCACAGAAGACGCACGCTTTTGGGGCGTTTCATGGGAGTGAAGGTATGGATACAATGTAACTTTCTCCGAAAAAGTGACAAAACAAACATGACTACTGTAAGAAGCTCGCCACCTAGCTGCAGGGACGCGCTTTCAGATCACAGTCTCGACCCACTGATTATGAAAACACCCGCGCGAATGTTGCACTGTATGTCCTAGAGGATTTGGAACTAGCTTTTCGAGGAGGAGTAACGGATTTAGTAATGTAATCTAAGCAACATCGAATGCATAGTAAACTAAGGATTGTTGCTGGCGCTAACGACAGGGAATTCAGCAACACCTTGGCTCTATCCAGCCACGCAGTTCTGGGACGCGCTCCGGGTAAGAAGCCTACGTAGCCTTATTGCAAAATGTCATGGCAGTTTGTAAAATGTGCAGGCCTTTGTGAATATCATGGTAGAAGTAGCACAGGATTTGAAACAGTGATCGTGGGTGGTTATTTTTAAGGTGATGCAGATCCCGCGGGCGCTGATATTTTCTCTGCCCTCAATGTATTATTATATTTATCTTGCCAAATGTTGCTGACACCAGCATAAGCAGGCAGATCGGGGAACAGGCCATGAAATCACTCTCGCCACAGATGCAACATTCAGTTATTTCATCACGTGCATTCAGTACCATTTTAGCCAGTAATGTCATCTAAGTTCTTTAGTGATCGATTTAACCTAGATAATCATGATGGCAACATGAATGACAACAACAACATTGGCACGTGTCATGTGTCATCATGTAAGTGCGTCATGCCAATTGAAATGCCATTATGCGCAAAAGTCGCTCTCAAAACGAACCTGATGTGGCGTGTTGGTGGCCACACCAAAGGCGCTAAATCAGTGATGGAGCACGAGAGAGCGGAACTGAACTGTTCGCACGGTATCCTCAGTAACAGCCGTACAAGTCAACGCAGTTACGACCTGGGTACACAATGTACAACTAGGAGTATGATACAACTAATAAGTAGAAGAAGAGAGTGTGTCCGCGTGCGTGTGATAAAAAGAGGGAGTTTGTATGTGTGTGGTTGCGTGAGACAGAGAGAGAGACTAAGAGAGAGACTAAGAGAGAGACATATTGTATGTCCCAGAGGCTAACCTCTTGAAACATATACCATGTGTTGTGCACGCATCGCCTGCAGCGCTATTCTGAAATACCTTGCATCTCAAATTACTTTCATATTGGACGTTCATGTTAATCTGTTGTCTGGGACAGGATAGTGTTATGAATGACACCAGAAGTCAGATGGTGATGATGAGGGGGTTGGAGGGAAACCATTATAATGATTTAATCTGGCTCCATAGCTGCTGGGAAACCACCATGATAGTTTCATGTCCATCCATCATTCTGCCAGTGAAACAGCTCCTGTCCTAATGTTAAGATAATGTTGAGTTATGTTTAAAAGGAGTCCCCGGGAGATCAGGGTTGGTAATGATGCTCTGTGTGAAACAGTTTCCTTTATAGTTCCTGTCGAAGTACCTCCCCTGTCACTTCCTATGTCCTTGTCACTAGCAGCAGTTGTACCAACCTGTTTGTTGACATGCTATGACACGGCGGTAACCTGGACGATCCACATCCTCCCCCGTGGAAGACCTGTGCTGCCAGTTTACCGGCTAGCTATCTGACTTCCACTTCATTCTCAACTGCCACAGGGGAGAGCACGACTTAATCAGACCAGATGAGGATCGATCCTTATATGTATCCACTTCCAACAGTTCAGACAAGTTAGTCTCAGATTTTACAGAATCTCTTATGCAACAGCTAGTCGCTGGTGCAGCGGTGTAGCGGCACCCAGTGTGACTCACATGGTGAAGGGCTGTGCCGTAGGGATCCAGTAGCCAAACAGAACCTGAAGTTCGACATGAAAACATGGCCTGAAAGCCTCCTTTACGGCTAAAGGGCAGGAACGGGTCGAGAGACAGATGAGCTATTTCATAAGAAGCTCTTCTGAGAGAGAGAGTGAGGGGGGGGGAGAGAGAGAGGGGGGGAGGGGGAGAGAGGGGGGGGAGCTGAAAGAATGCAAGACAGGGTGTGTGTTTTATTAGAAAAACTGATGCTTTTTTTCGTGAGAGTGGAGTGAAATGGAGGCTCGCTAGAGAAAGAGTTGTCATGGAAGATGCTGTTTCTCTTGGCCGCGCGGCCTGTTGGTGAGGACGGAGGAAGGGAAAGTATATCACAGCTCAGGGGAATGTTGTTTTAGGGTGTGTTACTTTTTAATGTCACATTAAAAAGCCATTTACAATGGGGTCAATGAAAAGCTTACTGAGGAAGCCATGGGAGGGAGAGGAATTCATGCTCCTTTCCAAAAATAAGTTTTGACTCTTTCCTACAGATTTGTGTTACCACTACTGAGAGGGGAGGAGGGGAAGGGTCTGATGGTGAATGGAGGGATTTAAGTTGGAGGAGAAAAAGAAGGGGAGAGGAGGAGGAGGAAATATGGTTCTGATTAACATGGATACAGGGCCTGCCTTGGGTTGACCGTTTTACTGTGTGGTCTGCTTCAGGAGAGAGAGAGAGAGAGAGAGAGAGAGAGAGAGACGGGGGGGGGGGAGAGAGAGAGAGAGGGGGGGGAGAGAGAGAGAGATGGAAAGAGGCCGTTTGTCTTGGGATGCTGACGAACATGAACCAGACAGAGAGAGAGATGGAGGAGAGGTAGAGCAGCGGCGGCCCTGAACAAGCCCAGCCGTGATTGATACCTCCTGAAAGAGTGAGCAGCAGCACAACCAGGAAAAGGCGGCTGCTGGAAGGGGATTGGTCCCCTGGGGTTCTCGAACAGTGAGGTCATCTAAGTGGTGAAGCTCCTTGGTAAAGATGTAGGGGACTTTCCTTGGTCATTCCCCTTGCTACTGCCGCTCATGTCTGATGTCACTGGAATGACTAATCTCTCTCTCTCTCTCTCTCTCTCTCTCTCTCTCTTGTCCTTCTCAGTTCAGCTTTAAGGAAAGAAAGAAAACACATTCAGACAAGAGACAAAGCGCTTGTAGTCTGCTGCATTAAGAAAACCTCCTCAACTTGGATTTTCTTCTCGGTTTGTGAGCAGTAGCTACTAAACGGCACCAGCTTGCCTCTCTCCTCTTCTGGCTTCTGAACGAGTGCTATACTGGGCACCCCAGCACCCCTCAGCCCTCCCCCCTGAAATCTCTGATGGACCAGAGAGCCAAGGGGGGCACCCCTCCACCCACACACACCCCTCTCCCTCTCTCTTCTGCCGCCGAGGACCCCGAAAAGGAAGTGGGGGGTGAGAGGAGGAGAAGGAGAGAGGGGGAGAGAGGGAGTACCGGGAGGAGAGAGCAGGAGAGGGGAGGTGCAGGGCACAGGAGCGAGGGGGACGGCGGTGCAGTACTGGAGGTGCACATAGAGGGGCGCTGTGGCGCTGCAGGGCAGCGGCAGCTGCAGTTCCCGGGCAGAGAGAACACTTGCTCAGAGGGGAATGTCAAGCTGAGGATCGAGAGACTGCAAGCCAAGCGAACCAAGAAACCACCCAAGCTCCTGGATAGCTACGTCTGCAAACCCACAATCAGGACCTACCAGAGGCAGGGCAGGGGTGGAGCAAGCCGGGGGGACAGCGAGGGTGGAGGGTCCGGGCCGGCGAAGAGCACCCCTCCACCTGCGGGGGGCGTCAGAGAGCCTGGGCAGAGCCAGGGGGCTGACCTCCACACATCTTCCTCTCCACCAGAACCACCGTCATCATCCTCGCTTCCTCCACCATCGTCCTCCTCGGCAGCAGAGGGTATTGCTCCAGCCAGCCCAGGAGCCACGTCAAGCAAGCAGGTAAACAGAGCGCCCTCTGCTGCTTCTCTCAGGAACACACCCCTCCAGGGGGCTGCTGCAGTGCTGTGTCATTCATTTGAACTTCACTTCAACTCAGCATGGTTTCAACAGCAGTGCTATTAGCATTTGGTGGCAGTCATCTCTCATCTCAGGACTGCTCGAAAGGGAAAACACCGTACTGCGTTTACACAGGGAAACCACACGGCATATAGAGGCAGACTATGACTCATAGCAGCATGTCCTCTGTCCTCATCCAGCCAGCTTATCTGGTGCAAACTGCCCCGCTTTGTACTGGGTGGTAATAAGGTCAAATGAGCTATTGTCTCGCTAGTGAAACCTAAGCAGTCCATTTAGGTAAACAGGCCTATAAATAGGACGAGAGCACAGCAACTAGAAGGAGCTGATACAGACATTGGTTCATCAGCTCTCATGACAATCACCCTGGGGGAAGATTATTGCTTTAGCTGCAAATATGCCACCCTAGTCACAGTGCTCCGAAATTATAGGACAAGCATGAAATGTCAAGACTTCAAATCCCTTATTTTTGGCAATTTATAGCTACCAATAGCACAGCTGCTTTTCTCCATCTCTCTCTTCCTGCTCTCTCCTCGTCTATTTTTACCTCCTCTCCTTTCTACCTGCTCTCAATTTATCTTTCACTTCCTCTTTCACCCTCTCCTTTTCTCTCCTCCTCTCTCCCCCTCTCTCTCTCTCTCTCTCTCTCTCTCTCTCTCTCTCTCTCTCTCTCTCTCTCTCTCTCTCTCTCTCTCTCTCTCTCTCTCTCTCTCTCTCTCTCTCTCTCTCTCTCTCTCTCTCTCTCTCTCTCTCTCTCTCTCTCTCTCTCTCTCGGCAACCCCATTTCTGTCTCCATCAGCTCCCCTCTCTCTCCTCCCCCCTCATTTGCCCTCCTTTACCTCCCCTGCTTTTGTCTTTGTGTCCTCTACCATCCTTTCAGCAGGCAGGTGAGTAATCAACCCTACACAGGTATTACTTGTTTCCCCCGGGCGCTGTAGGTATTCACTAATGTGACTGGACATACAGGAACTGTCACAGTAACGTGCGTTGGCGGTAACACGTTTCCCCATCTGCAGGTTCCTCTCAAGCGGGCAAACAAGACTGAGGTGAAGTCGGATGTTCCACCTGAGAAGGTCTCCAGCTGCAGCTTGGGCCCTTCACCCCCCATGAAGCCCTGCGGCCCCCCTGCCTCCCCCACCCTCCCCCTCTCAGCCGAGAAGCCTGGGAGCCATGGAGACGGGGTCTGCATGACACCTTCACACCTTCCAGACGGTACGGCTCCGACAGAGAGGGCGGGGGCCGTCTCCTCCCCCGTTACCCCTCGCCCCTTAAAGTCCGCTAAGGTCAAAGGTCGAAAACAAAACTCTTCCTCATCGCCTGCCCCTGCAGTCGCGAGTGCCGGGCCGAGCCCCCCAGCCGAGGAGCCTCTGACCCAGAACATCCCCACAGACCGTCCACGCTCCCCATCCCCCTCCGAGCCCCCTGGCTCCGGCCGCACTGCTCTGACGCAGCGCTCATCCACCCCGCCCGCTCTGGACAAGGAACGAGCCAAGAAGGACAAGGCCAAGAAGGAGAAAGGGAAGGAGAAGAAGAGAGAGAGAGGGAAGGAGCCAGGCTCTAAGAGGAAGAGCGGGAGGAAGGGACGTGATGCCAGAGGGAAGGAGGAGCGGGGGAGAGACCCGGAGAGGGATGAGAGGAGGAGGAGGGATGGTAACCCCAGCCCAGACCTCCGCAGGGGGACGTCTGATCATGCCGATGCGCCGGGTGTCCCTGCAGGAGCAGCTGACTCAGGGGAAGCCCCCCAGACAGACACACAGCAGCCAGGACAGACAGCAGCACCTGATCCACCGTGTGACGGACCAGACGAAACCCTCTCCCTGGTCAGCACGTCCTCCCCCTCCCCCCCTCCCCCCTGCGGCCCCGCCCCCCCCCCTCTCGGCCCGCCCCCCCACCTCGCCCCCAGACCAGGACAGCCGCCCGCTGAAGAAGCGTAAGGCGAGGCGTCCCAGTTGGACCAGGCTGGTGAACTGGGCACAGAGGCTGGAGGAGGCCCCTCTGGACCCCCACCGAGACGCCCCCTTAGACGCCCCCCTGAAGCCCTCCGCTAAGGCCTCCAGCCATCCCACAGGTGAAGCCCACCAAAGTCCTCCTCTCCCCCCACCCTCCATCTCCTTCCCCCTCTCCAGCTCTCTCAAACCCCGGCTAGCAGGCCAGCCTCCGTCGCCCACCTGGACCCATTTGATGACCTGTGACCCCGCCCCCCAGGCAGCATCTAGACACCCATCGGCCAAGGCCCCCAAAAAAGTCTGCACCAAATCCCGGACACCGAGCGTTGATGAACCCCCACCACCCAGACGCTCTTCCAAACCCACCCCAGCCGAAGAGCTCCTTCTCGGGTACGTCGAGGCTCCGGAGCCACCTGTGTTGGACCGAGTGCTGGATATCGGGCCAGCCCCCACCAGCCTCCCAGCCCCCACCAGCCTCCCAGCCCCCACCAGCCTCACAGACCCTACCAGCCTCCCAGACCCCAGCCCCCCTGCCAGGAAGCGAGGGCGCCCCAAGCGACTAACCGCCAGCCCCGAGCCCCAGGACCAGAGGAGCGCCCTGCCCCCCTCTGAGGGGACAGAGAAGGGCCAGAGAAGGAGCAGGCAGCTGAACATCCGCAGGATCATCGGTGAGATGAAGAAGAGGAAGAGAAGGGGGCTCCCCCGACACATCCTGTCTGGGTTTGGGGGGAGGGAGGGGAGGAGGGGAGGAGAGGAGGGGGGAGAGACCTCCCCTGGAGGTGTAGGACAGACGTGTGGATCAACATTAGTCGCGTCACACACTCTGTCCAGCCTGTCGTGCTCCTTCGGGGGGAAACTGGGCCCTCAGATCAACGTGAGCAAGAGAGGAACCATCTACATGGGGAAGAGGAGAGGACGTAAGCCCAAAGCGCTCTCTGCTAACCCGGCGCCTCAGTCAGGCCTGTTCTCCAGTCTCCCCGGCCCGTCTCTCTTCTCCTCTCCCCAGCCCCATCCCTTCCCCTCCCCCTCCCTCACCCACTCCAGTGGAGCTCAGAGCCCCTACAGTGAAGGCAGCCTCACAGAGCCCACATCCTCTCTCCTCTTCCCTCACCCCTTCTCCCTGCCCTCCCCCTCCTCCTCCTGCACCTCCCCCCGAAACATCCCCCCCTCCTCCTCCTCCTCCCTCTCTCCCTTCGCCAAGAGGAGCTGTCCCTGTCGAGGTCGACACCACTTCCCCTTCCACCATCCGTCCTGCAAGCTCTCCACCCCCCCCCACCACCAGGCAGCCCCCCCCGCCCACCTCAAAGAGGCCACGCCCTCGCCCGTCAGCGAGTCGCTCAGCGAGGAGACGTTGCCTAGCGACAGTGGCATCGGCACGGACAACAACAGCGTCTCGGAGCGCGGAGAGAGGAGGGGGGGGCGAGGCGGGGGGGTCATGTTCAGGAGGACCCCAGAGGTCACAAGGTTTGGGGCGGGGCTCGGGGGTCAGAGGGGACCCTCGTCAGCGGTACTGGACCACCCTGCCTCTGTGTCCTCCCCCCTCTCCCCCCTCCTCAGACACGCCCACCCCGTGACCGCCACGGCCGCCCTTGAGCGCCAGCGAGAGAGACACAGACACAGGCGGAGGGGGTACGACTGCATCTCCCCATGCTCCTGTCTCTGCCCCTGCCCCGGCCACAGCAAGTGCACACAGCTGGAGTTCTGCCCCTGCCTGGGGCAAAACTCCCTGAAGAGGCTGAAAAACAAACACAAGAGGAAACACCAGCAGCAACACCTGCTCTCGCATGACCCCGCCTTCCTGTCGGAGCTGGAGGACCTGATTGGCCAGTTCAGCGAGGTCCACATTGGGCGCCGGGGATGGGCCAGAGCAGGACAGGGGCAGAGCTACGAGGGGGCCCCGGGGGGCAGGAGACACCACTCCTCCTCCCAGCATCACGTCCGCTCCAACGTCTACAGGATCAACCTGAACGGCTTCTACTCCCCGCACCCCTCCTCGTACCCCCCCCACCCCTACGCCCCCCACCCCCTGTACCCCTGCCAGGCGCTTCACTGCCGGAAGGCCGACCGCCGTCACTGCGGCTGCTCCTCCAAGTTCCAGGAGGCCGTGGACGACCTGGGCTTCTACAGGGGCTACCCCGCCCCCGGCCTGTACCCCCACCCACACCTCCACCCCTCCTTCCCCCTGCCGCCCCCTCACCAGTACACTCCCCACCACCCCCAGCACCCTCACCTGCTCCTCAACCCCGCCCGCTTCCACCGCAGGAGGAGCCGGCTGCCCAGGGAGGGGGAGCTGAGGGGGGAGGGCGAGGGGGAGGGAGGGTCTGTGTTTCCTCCCGGTCACGCCGTCTGTGGTTGCGGCAGGATGGAACACAAACACAAACACCGTAAACACCGGCACCGCGCCGGCGAGCGCCGGGCCGAGGGGGAGCTGGAAGAGGAGGAGGAGGAGCAGCCGAGGTCAGAGTTCACCAGGGGCTCCGAGGAGGCGGGTAGAAGAGGGGGCAGAAGCGGGGGGTCAGTGGGGTCGCCATGGCAACTCAAGAATGGAAAGGAGTCCCCTTCCACCTCCGCCGCCGCTAACACAGCCTCTTCATCATCCTCGTCCTCAGCGGAGAGGCTTAAGAACACGTCCCTCACATGCCTGGGGCTCGGCTCCTCTCACCTGTCCTCGTTTGGTGGCAGCTGGCTGAAGAGAGGGGGCCTGGGGGGGCTCAGGCCCCCTGCTCCCTCCTGGGTGGCCTTCACAGGGGGCCGGTGGACAGGTGCGGTGGGGGGGTCCTCCAGAGAGGAGGAGACACACCTGTACGGCTCCTCCCCACCCCCAACACACACCAACCTCTTCACCTCTGCTGCCACCACGGCCGGAGGGAGGGACGCAAGGACCGGGGCGGCCAATGGGAAGCCAGGGAGCGGAGGCGTGTCACAGAGGAGGGAGGGGCCATCGTGGACGGACAGGAGAGGAGCAGGTGAGACACACGCCATCTCTCTTTTCCAGAAAAGAGGCAGCCGTGTTTGTTGTACTGGGCGCGTTTCATCCCTTATGGATGGTCTGCAGGCAGGAGAGGTGAGATGGTGAGGGGGGCTCTGTTAGAGAAGCTGCCAGGTTGGGTCTGGTCTTCAGGACTCCTGCCCAGCACATCCCAGAGGAAGCCCTGCTGTCCTCACACAGCGCTGCTCAGATCTCCACTGCAGGACGCAGGATGTGCACGCGTGTTGCTTACACTCGCTCAGATGTACAGTCCTAGATACACCCTCACACACACACTCCTAGAGACACACACTTCTATATATACACCCTCACACACACACTCCTAGAGACACACACTTCTATATATACACCCTCACACACACACTCCTAGATACACACACTTCTATATATACACCCTCACACACACACTCCTAGATACACACCCTCACACATTCAGGCAAACACATTCTCTGCCGTTCTTTTTGAAAAACCTCAGGGTGCCAGATTCACAGTGGGGATCTGCCAGCCATCTTTGAAATGTTCCCGGCGCGTAGCGTACTGCGCTGCCGGAGCCTGGGGCTACGAAGTGAACACGGTCATTAGTTAACCACCAGAACGTCTATTTAAAGACCTGACTGTCTCCTTCGGCCAAGCGGGGAGTTGTCGGAGCGAAATGGAAGAAGGAAAAAGTGTTCAATGTTGTCAGGAATCTGGAAAAATGAAGGGAAAAAAGCGATTAATGACCCAAGGAAAAGTGATGGATGGAGGGATAGTGAGAACAGGCGAGGACATGAAGAGAGTATGTCGTTTTAGAGAGAGGGGAGACACAGTAGCAGATCATCTAACCAAACACATATGTGTCTTAACAGAACCCACAGAGGCACATGGCCACCTCCCACTACACACACACACACACACACACAGTCCATCTTATGTCTCTCTTGTGTGCATGACTGTAGTCTCTGTGCATTCCACAAGATGTAGTCTACATGTAATATAACAGGAAAGATACTGTCTGTGGGTGTGTGTGTGGTTGAAGAACTATGTTCTTCTTGCTTTTCCCAGAAAGCCGGCTGGTCATGGTCAGGATTGCCGTTAGTAGAGAGGAAATGTCGTGACTCACCTCGTTTCTGTACAACTGTGACTCATGACTGACCACAGCTCAGCCTGCTGCTTTTACCACTCACTCGCATCTGGCACCCCCCCCCCACCCCCTTTCTCTCTCTCTCCCCACCCCCTTTCTCTCTCTCTCTACCCACCCCCGTTCTCCCCACCTCCTTTCTCTCTCTTTCTCTACCCACCCCCTGTCTCTCCACCCCCTGTCTCTCCCCCCTCCCTGTGCTTCAGCTCCAGGGCCTGCTCCCTGGTGTGGGGGGCAGCTCTCGGTGTCCAGCAGGGGGCAGAAACATCAGCGTGGCCTCTTGGGCAGTGAGGAAGGCAGGAGGAGGGGGCCTGGGAGGCCCCGGAAGCACCCCCTGGCCCCCCCCACGGGATCCCCCCCATCCCCAGAGCCCCCGGAGGCCCCCAGCAGGGGAACAGAAGGAGGAGAGAGAGGAGGAGGGGGGGATGTCGTGGAGGAGGAGGAGGAGGAGGAGGAGGAGGAGGAGGAGGCGGTGGTACAGGCGAGGAGGAAGAGAGGCCGGAAGAGGAGGAGAGCTGATTCTCCCTGTCTCCCTAGGTACAGCCTCTCACCTGACAGCCTTCTGGATTAAGTCATATTTACAAGGGGCTTGTTATTGTAATACACATCTAATACTTTCAGTCTAAACGATTATGCCCATGTATTATATTAACACACGGTTTACAGCACTGTGTGCTAAACCAGTGCCTCTCTCTCTTTCTCTCTCTCTTTTCTCTCTCTGTCTGTCGTCTCTTTCTCTCCGTCTTCCTTCTTGTCTCTTAGTTCTGGCGAAGGGAAGCCAGGGAGCCACGCCTCCTCAGTATGCACCGGCCAATCAGAGCCTAGCCAGGCATCGCCCCAAACTCCGTCCGTCCAATTGGATGAGAGGGTGGGCGGGCCTCCCAGGAAGACGTTTCAGAGGGCGGGGCTCTACTCAGATGACTACAAAACTACAGAGTGAGTTTAGATGGCATACACACTCACACACACACACACACACACACTCACACACACACACACTCACACACTCACACACACACTCACACACTCACACACACACACACACACACACACTCACACACACTCACACACACACACACACACTCACACACACACACACACACACTCACAAACATACTGACACACAAACCCACATGGAGCGAGGTACAGAGCGAGGTGTAAAGCAAGGTTGCTGTGCAGCCCCCTGCAGGGGAGCGGAGAGAGGGAGGAGGACGACCCCGGAGACAGGGACTACAGCCTACTGCCTGCTCCCTCAAACGTGGGTGAGTGGAGAGTGAGGGTGGAGGGTGAGGTGGAGGGTGGGGTGAGGTGGAGGTGGAGGGTGAGGTGGAGGGTGGGGTGGAGGGTGAGGTGGAGGGTGAGGTGGAGGGTGGGGTGAAGGTGGAGGGTGAGGTGGAGGGTGGGGTGGAGGGTGAGGGTGGGGTGGAGGGTGAGGTGGAGGGTGGGGTGGAAGGTGAGGTGGGGTGGAGGGTGAGGTGGAGGGTGAGGTGGAGGGTGAGGTGGAGGGTGGGGTGGAGGGTGAGGTGGGGTGGAGGGTGAGGTGGAGGGTGAAGGTGGAGGGTGAGGTGGAGGGTGGGGTGGAGGGTGAGGTGGAGGGTGAGGTGGAGGGTGGGGTGAAGGTGGAGGGTGA